>NC_053489.1:86823258-87123258 GCF_905171775.1 Rana temporaria | reverse complement strand
CATCCGAGGGGGGGGCTGCGCTCATAAACAATCAGCGCGTACCCCCCCTGTCAGGAGAGCCACCGATCGGCTCTCCTCTACTCACGTCTGTCAGACGCGAGTGAGGAAGAGCCGATCAACGGCTCTTCCTGTTTACATCGTGATCAGCCATGGTTGGACACCGCTGATCATGTGGTAAAGAGCCTCCGCCGGAGGCTCTTTACCGAGATCGGAGATGCAGGGTGTCAGAATGACACCCCGCATCACCGATCGCCGCACTGCGCACCCCCACGGGCGCACGCCGGCATGAAATCCTGCAGGACGTCAATAGACGTCCAGTCAGGATTTCACAACCACTTCCCAGACGTCAATTGCCTATTGACCGGGCGGGAAGTGGTTAAACCAATGTATGTATTGCTTAACCACCTCAAAACTGGGCACTTTCACCCCCTTCCTGCCAAAGCCATTTTTCATCTTTCAGCGCTGTCACACTTTGAATGACAATTGCGCGGTCGTGCAACGCTGTACCCAAATGACATTTTTATAATTTTTTCCCCACAAATAGAGCTTTCTTTTTAAGTTGTGTTAACCGACTCATTGGGGTTGATTTACTAAATAAATAAATTAAATGCTGTTTTGCAAAGTGTATTTAAAAAAAAAATCTTAGTAAATGACGTGAGGCAGTGTTTCCTTAAATCACCCAATCCTGGTGCTAGAAAGAAAGCCTGCCATTTAACCTCCCTGGCGGTATGATTCTGTCTGAAATTACGTACCAAAAGCAGTACAATTATTTTGCAAGGAAATTTGGCGTTTTATATTGTAGGCCTGCAATTCTTAGGAATAACTCACTTAAATCTGACCAAACAAGAGTCTAGTAGGCATCCCGGGTATGATTTTTTAAAAAAAACAAAATTATAAATTATAATATAATAAATAATTATAAATAATTATAACAAATAATAATATAATTATAATAAAAATTGTTCAATAATGTAATCAACTCAAAAACACTGAAATTTGCTCAGTTGCAGAATTGTCGCTGTCATTACTTTTTTTTTTGATGATGAATTTCCCCACAAATCGCTATCGCACAATTCTGCAAGTGATTCTAATTTATTATCGCTGTTTTCTAGCTGCTCTAAAACCATTTTTGACATAAAGGGACACTTTTGGTTGCTATGGACAATCTACAGTTTGCAGGCAGAAAGAACAGTTTTTATTATATAAAAGTACATGTAGGGCACTGGGCAGACCACTAGGGACAAGGGGGATGTGTTTTTTTTACATACAGTACTGTAATCTATAAGATTACAGTATACTATATGTAATGTGTTTGTTTACTTTTTTTAATTTGGCGCCGTTCTCCGCCCCTGTGCGTCGTAACGTGGCAGGGAATGGAGATCGGCGGCACACGGGCATTGTGTGAATCGAGCGAGGACGCCGCTCGCTCACACAGCTGGGATGCATCGCAGGATCCAGGGACAAGGTGAGTAACTTTGTCTGTGGATTCAGCGAGCAGGTAAGCCGCGCCGTTGCACGCTCTGCACATCTACCCCGAGCGTGACTCGGGGATACCGATCCTAGCATGGAAAAACCACCCCGAGTCACGCTCGGGGATACCGCTAAGGAGGTTAATTATCCCACGCACATGATTTGAAATTCAAAGTAAACAAAGCTTGAACTTGTTTACTAAGCTATGTGAGAATACGCTTTGTAAAATGAATTTTTGCCTTGCTAAGTGAACAGCCTTTATGCTTTAAAGGGGTTGTAAAGGTACAATATTTTTTTCCTAAATAGCTTCCTTTACCTTAGTGCAGTCCTCTTTCACTTACCTCATTTTTCGATTTTGCTTTTAAATGTCCTTATTTCTTCTGAGAAATCCTCACTTCCTGTTCTTCTGTCTGTAACTACACACAGTAATGCAAGGCTTTCTCTCCGATGTGGAGTGTCATGCTCGCCCCCTCCCTTGGACTACAGGAGAGTCAGGACGTCCACTAACACACAGCTCCTTTCTCTATCTGCAACGTAGAGAGCGTCCTAACTCTCCTGTAGTCCAAGAGAGGGGGCGAGCACGACACTTCACACCAGGGAGAAACCCTTGCATTACTGTGTGGAGTTACAGACAGAAGAACAGGAAGTGAGGATTTCTCATAAGAAATAAGGACATTTAAAAGCAAAATGGAAGGATGAGGTAAGTGAAGGAGGACTGCACTAAGGTAAAGGAAGCTATTTAGGGAAAAAAAATTGTACCTTTACAACCCTTTTAATAAATTCAACCCCATAAATTGTAGAAAGGAGCAGTAAAGCACAGCCAGTGAGGTTGATTTATAAAGGAGTAGGGCAGGTTCACTCTGCAAAGCGAATGTTTGCTTTTCTTAGTGAATGAGGTAAAGATGTGTAAAACTCACCAATTAAAAGATGTACAAAGTAAAAGGTCTTTTTTATTTTTTTGAAAGTGAACACATTCCCACCTTATTCACTAAGCTAAGTGAACATACACTTTTAAAACATAAAGTGACAATAATTAATGGGCCAGATTCACAAAGAGTTACGCTGGCGTATCAGTAGATACGCCGACGTAACTCGGAATCTAAGCCCGTCGTATGTTTAAGTGTATGCTCAAACTGAGATACACTTAAACCTGCCTAAGATACGATGGCCTGCGCCGTCGTATCTTAGGGTGCAATATTTACGCTGGCCGCTAGGTGGCGCTTCCATTAAGTTCGGCGTAGAATATGCAAATGAGTAGATACGCCGATTCACGAACGTACGCTTGCCCGTCACAGTACGCCGTTTCCGTAAGAGATACGCAGCGTAAAGATAAACATACCCACTATGTGGCGTAGCCAATGTTAAGTATGGCCGTCGTTCCCGCGTCGCAATTTGAAAATTTTACGTCGTTTGCGTAACTCGTCCCTGAATGGGGCCGGACGTAATTTACGTTCACGTCGAAACCAATGACGTCCTTGCGACGTCATTTGGAGCAATGCACACTGGGAAATTCAACGGACGGCGCATGCGCAGTTCGTTCGGCGTGGGGACGCGCATCATTTAAATGATACACGGCCCCTACCCACTGAATTTGAATTCCGCCGGGTGATTTACGCTACGCCGCCGCAACTTTACAGGCAAGTGCTTTGTGAATAAAGCACTTGCCTGAAAAACTTGCGGCGGCGTAACGTATACGTTACGCCAGCAGAAAGATCCGCTGATCTTTCTGAATCTGGCCCAATGTCTTTATTCTCCCCCAAAAATCCACATCCTATACCTAAATGGCCCTGTAATCTATATTTCTTGAAATTGTGTCTTAATGTGAGTCCCCCCCCCCCCCCCTTTGTAACATCCTCCATAAGCTCCTAAATCTTTCCTTTTCCCCACCACTTCAATTGGTTTAAAACAAGCATTGCACATTAGGTGTGGCCATTTGCACTGCTCTATACACACTACAGGCATACCCCGGTTTTAAGTACACAATTGGGTTTATTTACTAAAGCTGGAAAGTGCAAAATCAGGCTCACTTCTGCATAGAAACCAATGAGCTTCTATCCCCAGCTTGTTCAATTAAGACTGGTAATAAAACCTGGAAGCTCATTGGTTTTTATGCAGAAGTGAGCCTGATTTTTTTCTTTTCAGCTTTAGTAAATAAACCCAATTGTGTACTTAAAACCGGGGTATGCCTGTATACATTCTATGTCAAGAGAAAGTAATAGAGGATGGCTATCAGGGGCAGACTGACCATTCGGGCTCTCGGGCGCTGCCCAAGGGCCCCATGCCACTAGGGGGCCCCCATCAGGGTTGCTAGCCTCAGTAAAACCAGGGATAGAATATGTTTTTTTTTTGTTTGTTTTTTACATCTGTCCCTGAAATGTCCCTTACTGACATCCTTTTGGTCTAAAAATCCCAATATTATAGCTGCCCACACAGAATACACATACACACACTGAAAAGGTACTGGAGAGACCTTTTCAGTGTGTATTCTGTGTGTATGTATACTGTGAATGCATACTGTATGCGTGTGCGTTAATACTGTGTGGCCCCATAATCTCCTATTGCCCGGGGGCCCCATGAGTTGTCAGTCCACCCCTGATGGCTATATTCCTACATACAGTGGGACCATGGAGAATAAATGTTGCCACCGTCTAACATGAAGTTGGAACAGATGGATTGGTATACAAAAAAAAAATGGAATCTGGAGATTTGGAGGAGGCTGAGGCTGAGAACAATCGAAGGTATTTTTTTTTAAATAAGAATGCATATTTCCTTTTGAACCAGAGTTAATGTCACTTTAACTTCACTCTTTGTGTAAATCATCTACATTGCGTAACACTGTAAATCAGAGCCTGAGTATAAAATGAAAAACATGGTACTCATGTCCATAAAACCTAAAATATAGATGAAGATAAAATGTTAATACGTATTGCTAAAAGTACCGTATTTATCGGCGTATACCGCACACTTTTTCCCCCTGAAAATAGGGGGAAAATCACGGGTGTGCGCTATACGCCGATAGCATACCTCGGAGGGGAAGGAGGGGGATGAGCGCCAGCCGGAAATCACCGAGCCATCATCTCCTCTCGGCTCTCACTCGGCTGTCACGTCACACACGCACAGTCCCACCAGCATTGGACCAGTGTTCTGTCTGTCACAGGAGATGGTCCAATGCCGATGGCGGAGGCGGGACTGTGCGTGTGTGACGTGACATCCGAGTGAAAGCCGAGTGGAGATGACGGCTCGTTGATTTCCGGCGGTGATTTCTGGGGGGCGCTCGTCCCCCTCCTTCCCCTCCGAGGTATGCCATAGGTGCGCTGCTGCTCTGCCCGCGTTTAAGGGTTTACTCACCCTCCCCTTCACCACAGAATGAGAATGCTGAACATTTGGGTATAGAAGCCCCAAGCCGCGCTACAGTTGTCAGGTAAAAGAAATTCTGCTTATTTTTTGTGACATCATGAAAGTCTAGATGGGAGAATAAGAAGTCATTTTAAGAATTCATAAAAAGTTTGTGTCTAATGTTAAATAGTGATTATAAATAACTGTAACTGTAGTTTTTCCAGAAAATTCCCTCTTAAAATTGGGGTGCGCGTTATACGCCGGCGCGCGTTATACGCCGATAAATACGGTATTTACATAGCTGATCTCTATTAATGCTTATGTTAAAAAAAAAAAAAAAAAATTTATTTCACATTTCTTTAAAAAAAAAAGTCAGTAGTCAAGATAAATTCAGAACGATCCATATTATACCCCTCTCTGTATGATCTCCAAGCATCAAACAAAGCATTTAGGCCCAGATTCTCAAAGAAGCGCCTATCTTTAGGTGGGCGTAGCGTATCTCAGATACACTACGCCGCCGTAACTTAGAGCGGCAGGTCGCGTATTCAGAAACAACTTGTGCTCTAAGTTACAGCAGCGTAGTGTATCTGACACGGCGTAAGCCCGCCTAATTCAAACTAGGCTGGTAGGGGGCGTGTTGTATGTAAATGTTTCGTGACGTAAATGATGCTCTTATCGAACGGCGCATGCGTGCACATGCTCAGTATCACGTCGAATTTTCAAAGTAAATTACGCCCGCTCAATGCTTAGGCGACGTAAACGTAACCGACGCCCAGCCCCATTTAACGGACGACTTACGCAAACGACGTAAAATACGACGCTGTTCGGACGTTTCCAACGTCCATACCTAACATGACTTACCCCTGCTTTATGAGGGGTAACTTTACGCCGGTCCGACGCCTTACGTAAACGACATATCTTGATACGCCAGGCGCACGTACGTTCGTGAATCGGCGTATCTAGCTAATTTGCATATTCTATGCAGAAATATACGGAAGCGCCCCTAGCGGCCAGCGTAAATATGCACCCTAAGATACGACAGCGTAAGAGACTTACGCCACTCGTATCTAGGCAACTGTGAGGCGTATCTGATTCTATGAATCAGGCGCGGAGATGCGACGCCTCACACTCAGAGTTACGACTGCGTATCTGTAGATACGCCGTCGTAACTCCTTTGTGAATCCGGGCCTGATAGTTTATAGGACAAGACAGGACAGGTTCAGGAATATTTCTTTGGTAAAGTAAACATTTATGGCTGCAGGATGTAAGAGAAATGAATAAGGGATACATTATTCATACAATTCTTAGTTTAGAAATGAAACCGCAGTAAAGTATCTGGAGCCCATGTCATAAAATACAAAATATACATAACACCTTTCGTCAAAATTGTAAATTATTAACAGAATACGACAATTACTTAACAGAGGACTGAGTTTCCTGGAGTAGGAAATGAGTAAACCCGCTGCCAGTCATAATTCATTTTGGCATCTGTGTCACATTGGGGATATTTCTCTTCACGTTTTGTCCCCTATTCAGGCTTGACCAGACTGGTGTTTCTCAACCTCAATACTCAAATACCCATAAAGGGCCATGTTTTCAGGTTTTCCTTTACTTTGCGCAGCTGCTTTAAATCAGTATCAACGACATGGTATTGGTAAGGGCCCTTTCACACGGAGCGGATCAGTAAAGATCCGCTCCGTGTGTCCGCAAAGCTCAGCGGGGATCCTCCGTAAAATCCCAGCTGAGCTGGCAGCTGACAGACCGTATGTCTGTGTTCATCCGATCCGGCAGACGGAAGAAAAATAGGATTTCTTCCATCTGCAAATGCGGATCTTTGCGGAGGCGGACAAATTACGGGGGTCAGCGGATGTTCATCCGCTGACACACGTAATCACATAGGGACCCATGTATGTCCGCAAACGGACGGATTAAAATGCGGACATACGGTCCGTACGTGTGAAAGGGCCCTAAGAGCTACTTTAACCTAAGAGAAGTTCCCAAAACATGCAAGCAAATCCTCATTCTAAGGCCTCATTTACACAGCCAAATTGGCAGTGGGACAGCAAGGATGTTGCAAAAAACTGTTCCCGGAAAGCTCAAGCCTGTTATTGCTTCATATATGTTTCCCAGTCATGGTTGTCACCATCCACCTGGGCATGGTGAACCCGGGCAATAGGAGATTATGGTGCCCCCGGGCAATAGGAGATTATGGGGCCCCCGGGCAATAGTAAATTATGGGGCCCCCGGGCAATAGGAGATTATGGAGCCCCGAGCAATAGGAGATTATAGATTGTAAGCTCTAACGAGCAGGGCCCTCTGATCCCTCCTGTATTGATTGTATTGTGACTGTACTGTCTTCCCTGATGTAAAGCGCTGCGCAAACTGTTGGCGCTATATAAATCCTGTATAATAATAATTATGGGGCCCCCAGGCAATAGATTATGGGGCCACACAGAACACACACACACAGACAGTATACATACACACAGAGGCGTATCTAGTGAAAATGGCGCCTATGGCAAGCACTAAAACTGCGCCCCTGTCAAAACATTTGAAACCCATCTTCCAGATAACATTAACAAAAAAAACAGCTGACAAAACTCTTTAATCTTCCAATTAACAAATTATGGATTGGCACTACATTAAAATTACAACTGCACCTTCCTTGCTTTCACTGATGCAAACTGGTCTATGATCTGCTCAAAGTCATTTTTTTCTGTTTCTTCTCTTATATCAGCACCCATAAATGCAGTACCATCAGCACCCATAAATGCGGCCTTACCAGCACCCATAAATGCGGCCTTACCAGCACCCATAAATGCAGCCTTATCAGCACCCATAAATGCAGTACCATCAGCACCCATAAAAGCAGTAATATCAGCACCTATAATTGCAGTAACATCAGCACCCATAAATGCAGTAACATCAGCACCCATAAATGCAGTAATATCAGCACCCATAAATGCAGTAACATCAGCACCCATAAATGCAGTAACATCAGCACCCATAAATGCAGTAATATCAGCACCCATAAATGCAGTAATATCAGCACCCATAAATGCAGTAACATCAGCACCCATAAATGCAGTAATATCAGCACCCATAAATGCAGTAACATCAGCACCCATAAATGCAGTAATATCAGCACCCATAAATGCAGTAATATCAGCACCCATAAATGCAGTAACATCAGCACCCATAAATGCAGTAATATCAGCACCCATAAATGCAGTAACATCAGCACCCATAAATGCGGCCTTATCAGCACCCATAAAAGCAGTAACATCAGCACCCATAAATGCAGTAACATCAGCACCCATAAATGTGGTAACAGCACCCATAAATGCGGCCTTACCAGCACCCAAAAATGCAGTAATAACAGCACACAGAAATGCGGAGGAATCGTTTGGTGTATAGGAACTTAGCATTAGGGAGAGAGAGTGGCCTCCGTGGGGGCGGATCATGCAGTGTACGGGAACAGCACTGGGCAGAAAGGCACAGTGGAACGGAACATCAGAGACAGTGACTGCACGCAGTGGAACACAGACAGGTCACACTCACTGGCAGTGGCACTGTGATGATCAGGGACACGCAGCAGTGCAGGGGATTTCCTCATAATGGATACAGTCCTCCGCCACTGCTGCGCCTCTGACACTGTCTGCTTAGCACACACGCACAATCGCACATTATGATGACTTTAAGGCAGGGGTCAAGTCCTGGGGAAAAAAGTGTGGGAACTCCAACCCAAGATCCACTCTCCCACCAAAAAAAAAAAATGATACGCTCATATGCATAATTACTAAACCGCATGTTTTTTTTTTCGATCCACTGTACCTTAGTAATCCTTTATGTTACTGGCTGCTTCCTGTATATGGATTCATCGGGTAGTGTGCGGGTATTCCGTCACTTCCTCGATGCCGCAATGTCTCCTGGGAGCTTTTGTCATTGTTCCCAGGAGACATTGCGGAGGTCTGCCGCAAGTTATCGCAGGATTTAGAAAGAAGCAAGTTCTTTCTAAATCCTGCGATAACTCGCGGCAGACCTCCGCAATGTCTCCTGGGAACAATGACAAAAGCTCCCAGGAGACATTGCGGCATCGAGGAAGTGACGGAATACCCGCACACTACCTGATGAATCCATATACAGGAAGCGGCCAGTAACATAAAGGATTACTAAGGTTCACCTGCCCCTGACAGTGACTCGAGCTGGGCATCGTGGCTTAGTGAAGGATTGGCTCGAGCGACTCGGCTGCTCTCGGCTGCTCTAGTCCTGCAAAGGGAACCGAGTTCCTGCTGTGAAAAAAGTGCAGGAACTCCGTTCCCACATGTTCACGCAGGACTTGAGCCCTGCTTTAAGGCCTCTTTCACACTTGGGAGGTGGGGGCATTGGCGGTAAAGCAACACTATTTTTAGTGGCGCTTTACTGTCTTATTCGCGGCGCTATTCAGCCGCTAGTGGGGCTCTTTTAACCCTTGCTAGCGGCCGAGAACAGGTAAAAAAACGCCCGCAAAGCGCCACTTTGATTTCAATGGGCAGGGGTGCTTTAGGAGCCGCTCCTACAGCGCCTAAAAGATGCTGCTTGCAGGACATTTTTTAATGTCCTGCCAGCGCACCGCTCCAGTGTGAAAGCACTCAAGTAAAGCCCTGCAAAGCGCCCTAAAAGAGTCTCTTTTCTTACTCCAATGTAAAAGCCGGAGGGCTTTCACACTGGAGCGGTGCGCTGGCAGGAACGGTGTACGCTTTGTGGCGCTGTAGGAACTTTGTGGCGCTGTAGGAACGGTGTACACATTGCTTCTAAAGTGCCCCTGCCCATTGATATCAATGGGCAGCTCCACCGAACCATCAGCAAAGCGCCAGCAAAGAGGCGCTTTGCGGGTGGTTTTAACCCTTTTTGGGCAGCTAGTGGTGCGCTGGCAGGATGCTCAAAAAAGTCCTGCCAGCCACATCTTTGAGGCGTCCCACTAGTGGCTGAATAGCGCCGCAAAAACAACAGTAAAGCGCAGTTAAAATACTGGCGCTTTACCGCCAACGGCGCAAAGCCCCAGTGTGAAAATAGCCTAAGTCATAAATGTGCCAGGCACAGGCCCAAACAGAAGCAAGCAGCCAATCAAATATGGTGTCTGCTTGCTCAAAATTGTTTAAATAAATGATAATTATGCATAGCCATAGATATCATAAATAAAGTGATTTGTGCAAGTAGTACTTGCTGTTGCACAAATCACTTTATTTATGATATCTATGGCTATGCATAATTACAGTTTATTTCATCCATATTGAGCAAGCAGACACCATATTTGATTGGCTGCTTGGCAGGTGGGCTGGCCTGGCACACTGTCACATCATATACACATGATGATAGCTATGTTGTACCTGCAGGCTGCCGCTGCTGCAGTGCTGCCTGGCTTGGGGGCTCGGGTTCCAGAGTCCAATTCCTCTGTCAGCTGAAGTTCTCCTCAGTGACGGCGACCTCACGTGACGTCACCGACCCGCTCGGGGAGAAGATGAAAGCCGCGCAGAGGAGGAAAGCTCCGCCTCCGCTACCGCCAGTTAGCCGAATCACGATGGTCTGGACAGTCACACTCATCTACAAGCATGGGGGCGCCCGCACCTGTCACTCTCCGAAAACACTGCCATCCAGCCAAGTAAGAGTACTACAAGTGCAGTGCTGTGCCTTCACCGGGGACTATAGTGTGGGAGGTGGCCCGCAGGAGGACGGGTGTGGGTGGGAATTTTTTTTTTGTTTCTTTTTTTTTTCGCCCCCCCCACATGGCGCCCATGGTACTTGCCATGGCTGCCATACCTTGGATACGCCACTGCATACACATTATTCACACACAGACACACAATATACACACGCAGAATACACACACTGAAAAGGTACTGGAGAGGCAGAGCAGCTATAATCTTGGGATTTTTAGACCAAAAGGATGTCGGTAAGGGACATTTCAGGGACAGATGTAAAAAAACACAGATTTTTACATACTGTCCCTGGTTTTACTGAGTCTGGCAACCCTGATGGGGCCCCCTAGGGGCATGGGGCCCTCGGGCAGTGCCCGAGTGCCTAAATGGTCAGTCCGCCCCTGCCTACCACACCAATTGCTCTTTGGCCACGTGAATGACGCCTATCTTAGGAAGACTTCACCTCTATCCCTGTGTTAATGACAATCCGTAACTCCATTTACCTCACTTTTGGTCCCGGTGATAATTGTCAGTAGGACAAATATGATACTTACTTTTTTACTTTTCGCATTTCTGACTCTGAAAACCTGCTGTGCTCATTACAAGGGTTCTTATGCTGCTTTATGGGTTTTCATTTACAAGATAAGGAGCTTAAAAACACAAAACTGGGCAGAAATTGTGATTTATGGTCGGGAGATTTTGCATATCCAAAATATATAAGAAGCCAGGAGCTGACTTTGCTCTCCAGCCTCCACTTATAACTAACATATAACTTTTGAATCCTTTAAAGGGGTTGTAAAGGTATGTTTTTTATTTTCTAAATAGGTTCCTTTAAGCTAGTGCATTGTTGGATCACTTACCTTTTCCTTCGATTTCCCTACTAAATGTTTGTTTTCTTTGTCTGAATTTCTCACTTCCTGTTACTCCTCAGTAAGCTTGCCCCCATCATCCGAGCCATTCTGGCTGGGGGTTAGTCAGCCAGAACAGCTTACTCAGGAGGAACAGGAAGTGAGAAATTCAGACAAAGAAAAAAAAATTTAGAAGGGAAATCGAAGGAAAAGGTAAGTGAACCTACAATGCACTAGCTTAAAGGTAGGGATGAACTTCGTGTTCGAGTCAAACCCATGTTCGACGCGAACATCGTATGTTCGATCGTTCGTCGAATAACGAACGGTATGGGCCGTTTGCGCCAAATTCGAGTGGCGTGTCACGGCCCATAATTAATTGCGGCATCGCAGTGCATTGCTGGATGATGATTGGCCAAGCATGCACTATGACCCGCATGCTTGGCCAATCACAGCTTGCAAAAAACAGAGAGCCATAATTGGCCAAAGCCAGGGTGGTTTTGGCCAATTATGGCTCAGGGGTTTTAGTACACGCCCCACACTACAAAAGGCTGCCTCTGCAGTTTTCACCTAAAGCTACGTGGTGTGTACTGCAAATGTCCTCTGCAGTTTGCCCCTAAAGCTACATGGTGTGTACTGCCCGTGTCCTCTGCAGTTTGCACATAAAGCTATGTGGTGTGTACTGCCTGTGTCCTCTACAGTTTGCACCTAAAGCTACGTGGTGTGTACTGCCCGTGTCCTCTGCAGTTTGCACCTAAAGCTACGTGGTGTGTACTGCTTGTGTCCTCTACAGTTTGCACCTAAAGCTACGCGGTGTATACTGCCCACGTCCTCTGCAGTTTGCACCTAAAGCTACGTGGTGTGTACTGCCTGTGTCCTCTGCAGTTTGCACCTAAATCTACGTTGTGTGTACTGCCCGTGTCCTCTGCAGTTCGCACCTAAAGCTACGTGGTGTGTACTGCCCGTGTCCTCTGCAGTTTGCACCTAAAGCTACGTGGTGTGTACTACCCGTGTCCTCTGCAGTTTGCACCTAAAGCTACGTGGTGTGTACTACCCGTGTCCTCTGCAGTTTGCACCTAAAGCTACGTGGTGTGTACTGCCCGTGTCCTCTGCAGTTTTCACCTAAAGCTACATGGTGTGTACTGCAAATGTCCTCTGCAGTTTGCCCCTAAATCTACGTGGTGTGTACTGCCTGTGTCCTCTGCAGTTTGCACCTAAAGCTATGTGGTGTGTACTGCCTGTGTCCTCTGCAGTTTGCACCTAAAGCTACGTGGTGTGTACTGCCCGTGTCCTCTGCAGTTTTCACCTAAAGCTACATGGTGTGTACTGCAAATGTCCTCTGCAGTTTGCCCCTAAATCTACGTGGTGTGTACTGCCTGTGTCCTCTGCAGTTTGCACCTAAAGCTATGTGGTGTGTACTGCCTGTGTCCTCTGCAGTTTGCACCTAAAGCTACGTGGTGTGTACTACCCGTGTCCTCTGCAGTTTGCACCTAAAGCTATGTGGTGTGTACTGCCCGTGTCCGCTGCAGTTTGCACCTAAAGCTACGTGGTGTGTACTGCAAATGTCCTCTGCAGTGTGCACCTAAAGGAGGAGGATTGTGTCAGCATGGAGGTGGAGCCTAGCACTCAGCATCAGCAGCAGTCTTCAAGGGATCAATTACAGTCCCAAGGAACCCATGGACTTGTACGTGGCTGGGACGAGGTGGCTGCGGATCATGTCTTCCTCAGTGAACCAGAGGACTCCGCACCAAATGCCTCAGCAAACCTACGTTGTATGGCCTCCCTGATCCTGCAAAAGCCTGCGGTAGGATCCTCGTATTTGTGCTATTAAGGAGAGGGATCATTGCTGGCTGGCAACCCTCCTTGATCCACATTACAAGAGTAAGGTTGCGGACCTTATCTTGCCGGCACAGAGGGAGCAGAAGATGAAACATCTTCGGGGAGGCCTTGCAAAATGGTCTGTGCAACGTGTTCCCAGATACCGGGAGGTTACAAAATCCTGGTCCTGGACAACGTGTTGCTGAGGCTTCGGTCAGTCACAGAAGGAGCGGTGGAGAAGGTGGCCGTCTGAGCGATGCGTTCAGACAATTTTTTAGTCCGCAGCCCCAAGGTATGACCGGTTCTAGCAACCATCGCTAGCATCTGTTTTACATGGTGCGGGAATACCTAGGGGCAAGATCAGACTTGGACACCTTTCCCACCGAAAATCCTCTGGCTTACTGGGTCTTGAGGATGGATCACTGGCCAGAGCTTGCACAGTACGCAATTGAGCTACTGGCTTGTCCTGCATCCAGCATTCTTTCAGAACGCACATTCAGTGCTGCTGGAGGCTTTGTAACCGATCACAGGGTGCGCCTCTCCACCGACTCGGTCGATCGACTGACCTTCATAAAAATGGATCAGGCTTGGATCACCACCAGCTACCAAGCACCTGATGCTGATGTAACTGAATAATTTTTTGGGAAATGTCAGATCCCTTCAAGACTGCCTATGCTGATGCTGAGTGACTATCCTGAGTGACTATCCTGTTATGCTGAGTGACTATCCTTTTCCTCCTCAATGATCATGCTGATAGCTTGTAAGAACATTTTTGGTTCTGGACACCAGCCCAGGACAGGGGCGTGTAAAAAAACAACTTTTGATCCAATACTTTGCAGCGGGCTCATTCCTGTGCTCCAACTAGAGTATCTGTGAGGGGTTGCAGTGTTGTGGTACCAGCACCAGTGCCCAAGGACCAATTTTTCTGCCCCTGTTTAACAGGGGCGTGTAATTACAATTTTTGATGCAATACTTTGCAGCGGGCTCATGCTGAGTGACTATCCTTTTCCTCCTCAATGATCATGCTGATAGCTTGTAAGAACATTTTTGGTTCTGGACACCAGCACCAGTGCCCAGGACAGGGGCGTGTAAAAAAACAACTTTTGATCCAATACTTTGCAGCGGGCTCATTCCTGTGCTCCAACTAGAGTATCTGTGAGGGGTTGCAGTGTTGTGGTACCAGCACCAGTGCCCAAGGACCAATTTTTCTGCCCCTGTTTAACAGGGGCGTGTAATTACAATTTTTGATGCAATACTTTGCAGCGGGCTCATTCCTGCGCTCCAACTAGAGTATCTGTGAGGGGTTGCAGTGTTGTGGCACCAGCACCAGTGCCCAAGGTCCAATTTGTCTGCCCCTGTGTTAACAGGGGCGTGTAATTACAATTTTTGATGCAATACTTTGCAGCGGGCTCATTCCTGCGCTCCAACTAGAGTTTCTGTGAGGGGTTGCAGTGTTGTGGCACCAGCGCCACCACCACCACCAACAAAGGCCCAATTTTTTTGCCCCTGTTCAACAAGGGCATGTAATTACAATTATTGATCTAATATTTCACAGCAGGGCCCATTCCTGTGCCCACTAGACATGTGCACACTGAAATATTTTGTGTCTCGTAATTTTGTTTTTGTCCGAAAAATAAATTTATTTAGTTACTCCTGAAATTCGTTTTTATTTATTTTGTTTTTCGTTAAAAAATTCCATTTGTCCGAAAATCCAAATTAAGGTCGAATCTGTCATTGAAGGCTTATGGTGTCTGTCGAATGTTCTAAGAAAAAAAAAAGAAGATTCGACAGAATCTTAAAAAAAAAAAAAAAAAAAAGATTTCGACTCTTCATGTCTCTCTATGTCGAATCTTCATGTCTCTCTATGTCAAAACTTTTCTCTCTATGTCAAATCTTTTCTCTCTATGTCGACTCTTCTTCATGTCTCTATAATGTTGAATCTTTTCTCTCTATGTCGAATCTTTTCTCTTTATGTAGAATAATATTGAACTAATAAGGTTAAGTTAAGGTTAGGCACATTCGACCGCAACGAAAATGAAAATAAAGCATTTTTTTATGTCGGATCTTTCGGTTTTCGTTTTCTGTGCTTTCGTTATCGTTTGTTGAAGGGTTTAAATATGTTCCCTAAAGTGTGTTCTAACTGTTAGGGGAAGAGGGACTCACAAGGCGAGGAGATCGATGTGTGTTCCTCTGTACTGGGAACACACATCAGTCTCCTCACCGCTGACAGGACATGGATCTGTGTGTTTGCACACACTGATCCATGGCCCTGCTGTGATTGCGGGCAATCGCGGGTGCCCGGCAGACATCGTGGCCGCCGGGCACACGCACCAGTTCCCGAGCAATGAGGCGGGGGCGAGCGCACGCCCCCCTAGCGGCCGGAAAAGCAAGGACGTTAAATGACGTCCAGTCTGAAAGACAAAAGGTTCCCGCCGACGTCATTTTAATATGACTTGGTAGGGAACAGGTTAAAATCACTGCTCCAGAAAAAACGACCGTTTTTAAAACTTTTTTTTCCATTGATACATGTTCCCTGGGGCAAGACCCGGATTCTCAAACCCGTTTTCCGACAATAACTTGCATATTAGGCTTTAAAATGAGCACTTTTGAATTTGAACGTTCGAGTCCCATAGACGTCAATGGGGTTCTAAATGTTCGCGCTAAACGTTTGGTCCGTTCGAAGGTTCTGGTGCGAACCCAACAGGAGGACCTGGCGCATCACGGATCACGGTAAATCGCCGCTGATAGCAGCGGTTTACCACGTGATCGCTCCGTCCAATGACAGAGCGATCACTTGTAAACAAACCCGCGTCATGTGTACCGAACGGTACAGTGTGAGAGGAGAGGGGAGAGAGCGAAGGCAGCAGCAGTGCTGTGGGCTGGATCTGTGACAAATGCAGTCACAGATCCAGCCATCCATCCATCCCTGCTCAGCCATCCCTGCCCCATACTTACAATACTCTGCCCCATACCCATACTGTGCAATCCCTGCAATACTCTGCAATACCCCACAATACTCTGCAATACCCCAGAATACTCTGCAATACCCCACAATACTCTGCAATACTCTGCAATACCACACAATACTCTGCAATACCCCACAATACTCTGCAATACTCTGCAATGCCCCACAATACTCTGCAATACTCTGCAATACCCCGCAATACTCTGAAATACCCCGCAATACTCTGCAATACCCTGCAATGCCCCGCAATACCCCGCAATACTCTACAATACCCCGCAATACTCTGAAATACCCCGCAATACTCTGCAATACCCTGCAATGCCCCGCAATACCCCGCAATACTCTGCAATACCCCGCAATACTCTGCAATACCCCGCAATACCCCGCAATACTCTGCAATACCCTGCAATACTCTGCCCCCTCTTGCTTCTACCGACTCAACGCTACGATCGAAGCCAGGATTGTTTTTTTTTTTCAGGCTTCTCAGCCTAGAGGTGAGATATGGGGTCTTAATGACCCCATATCTCACTGTAAAGAGGACCTGTCATGCCATATTTCTATTACAAGGGATGTTTACATTCCCTGTAATAGGAATAAAAGTTTTTTTTATTTTTTGCGGAAAAAAGTGTCAAACTAAAATAAAGTAAAGTAAACAATAATATATATTTTTTAAAGCGCCCCTGTCCCCGTGTGAAGCGAATGCACACGTAAGTCCCGCCCACATATGAAAACGGTGTTCAAGCCACACATGTGAGGTATCGCTGCAAACGTTAGAGCGAGAGCAATAATTTTGTCCCTAGACCTCCTCTGTAACTAAAAACATATAACCAGTAAAAATATTTAAAACGTCTCCTATGGGGATTTTTAAGTAGCAAAGTTTGGCGCTATTCCACGAACGTGTGCAATTTTGAAGGGTGACATGTTGGGTATCTATTTACTCGGCGTAACTTCATCTTTTACATTATGCAAAAGAATGAACAGAAAATACAAATTTGCTAAATTTTATAACAGAAACAAAGAAAAATTCATTTCTTTTACAGAATTTTCAGTCTTTTTTCTCTTATAGCGCAAAAAATAAAAAACCCAACTGTGATTAAATACCACCAAAAGAAAGCTCTATTTGTGTGAAAAAAGGACGAAAATTTCATTTGGGTACAATGTTGTATGACTGAGTAATTGTCATTCAAATTGTGAGAGCACCGAAAGCTGACAATTGGTCTGGTTATTAAGGGGATTTAAGGGCCCAGTGGTCAAGTGGTTAAAGGCACCTATTTAGAAAATAATAAACAAACCTTTACAACCCCTTTTAAGTAATTCTTGGATTCCTGCATGAGTATGTGTCCCAACAATCATGTCCTTCTTCAAAGTCACAAGTGGACACACAAGGATAGCGTGCCTGAAATGTTTTTTTTTTTTTTGTGAAATGCAATTGTGACGGTAGTAGAATGATATCCCCGTCAAACATTCCCTTCTTCCCATAAAGAAAATCACCCAATATTCCACGAGGAGGAATATTCCTGGGATCGCCCAATAATCCACACATGAGCCAAGCTTACTGCTGGAACAAGACACACTTTAATGGCAGCATGCTGCTAGTTATATATACAGTTTACAAGCTAATCCTCAATGAAAGAACAATGAAATCTCCACCCCCTTTTCACACACTGGGGGCTTCCATACAGATCATAGGTAGACACTTCAGCGCCGACTCTGAAGACACATTTCTTTAGATAATGACATCAGTGAAGTTAATTACTAGTTGTAACATAATACGTTATCTAGACAGCTTGGCCCCGCATATAGAAGAGGTAATTACCACAATGAAGCAATCAGAATAATTAACATGAGCCACTTATCTAATCATTTAGCCTGACGATACAATACACATCTCTTAAGGGTAAACACAGGTCTTCTTCACACAACACACTAGATCAATTACCCTTTAAAATAGGGAGCTGGCTGGGGAAGGGACATTAACATTTCAACAGTCTGTTACACAGAGGAATGAGTCACACATGAAATCACCTTTTACCTCTAACACACACAGCATTACTAGCAGGGAGAATTAAACTGAAGCATATAGGCAAAAGGTCCTTCACAGCAATTCTTAATAAAAAAGAAGCAAAAGGAATTGTGTTCCATGTCATTTAATTTTTTAATTCTATGCATAGTGGTCTTTGGGAATCCAATGGATTTATGAAGCACTGACAATAAATGGTCCTTGTACATGCGGCTCAGCTTTTCTGATATATAAATGTTTAACAAATATGACCACATGAAGTAAATCAAGGTAAATATATCATGTCATTTGATTTGCAATTCATGGATTCAAAACAGTGGAATTGAGATCGTTGGTGACATTGTGGAAAAGCCTATGATGCTCTAAAAATACCAGAAAGGCAGAATGTCAGAACAACCTGTCCCTGAAATCAGAGCAATAACTAAATATACCTGTTATATTAATTAAAAACAAACCTGTACTATATCAATGAATGTGACAAAGCCTAGCTTGTGCAAATTAAATTGATGACAGATCCCAGATTATGTAAACACTAATTTAACATTATAAAATTTAGCTGATGTATTTTTTTTTTAAAGCTTTCCAAACACACAGTACATATTTGCTAGAAAAATATTGTAATCTAAATTAAAAGGAAGATGCTGCTTCTTCATTGTTTTAATACTTTTAAATAATAATACATTTAGTTGAATAATTACCCCTTCCAAGCACTGGAAATAGTTACATATAAAACTATGGCCCCATACGGCATAGAAAAGCCCAATGCATGGTGCCTGGAAGTGTTT
Source organism: Rana temporaria (assembly GCF_905171775.1). Classification (NCBI taxonomy): domain Eukaryota; kingdom Metazoa; phylum Chordata; class Amphibia; order Anura; family Ranidae; genus Rana; species Rana temporaria. Next base: position 87,104,341 of record NC_053489.1, on the reverse strand, counting down.
TTTTGTTCATGGTGCCTGGAAGGCAGGTCCTATTCATTTGCACCCTCTGCTGAAAGACCTTCCAGTGCTGTAGGATCCACAGATGGGTATCATCTTGGCAGAGGGTCTGCACTATTGTGCCTCTCATGCTATGGTAATACATTAAGGCTCGGTTCACACTGCCGCAACCTGAGAGTCATGCCACTTATAGTGTTACTTTGACAGGCGACTTCAGTGCGACTTTGGTGCTACTTCTGCGCGACTTTAAAGCAACTTCAGGTAATGCCTGTGTAATCTCCCTGTAATGTTGGATCTAAATCACATTAATTAAGATGAGGATCCAACTTGGATGTGACTTCCATTAAAGTCTTTGGGCACAAGTCAGATAGAAGTCACCTTGAAGTAGTACAGGAACCTTTTCTAAAGTGGAAGCGACTTCAGTAGTGTTAATTAACCACTTCAGCTCCAGAAGGATTTACCGCCTTAACCACTTAAGACCCGGACCATTATGCAGGTTAAGGACCTCGCCCCTTTTTGCGATTTGGCACTGCGTCGCTTTAACTGACAATTGCGCGGTCGTGCGACGTGGATCCCAAACAAAATTGGCGTCCTTTTTTCCCCACAAATAGAGCTGTAAACACAGAGCTCCACGTCCTGTCAGGGAGAGGAGACTGATGGCGTGTCCCTTGTACATAGGGACAACCATCAGTCACCCCCCACAGTAAGAATCACTAATTAGGGAATACATTAAACCCTTCCTCGCCCCCTAGTGTTAGCCCCTTCCCTGCCAGTCACATTTATACAGTAATCAGTGCATATTTATATCAGTGTTCGCTGTATAAATGTGAATGGTCCCAAAAATGTGTCAAAAGTGTCCGATGTGTCCGCCGCAATATCGCAGTCCTGACAAAAATCACAGATCGCCGCCATTACTAATAAAATAGTAAAAAAAACAATAATAATAATAAAAAAAAAATGTCATAATTCTATCCCCTATTTTGTAGACGCTATAACGTTTGCGCAAACCAATGACTATACGCTTATTTGCAATTTGTATTTTGACTGAAAATATGTAAAAGAATACGTATGGGACTAAACTGAGAAAAAAAAAAATTATTGGATATTTATTATAGCAAAAATTAAAAAAAAATGTGTTTTTTTTTTCAAAATTGTCGCTCTATTTTTGTTTATAGCGCAAAAAAAAAAAAATCGCAGAGGTGATCAAATACCACCAAAAGAAAGCTCTATTTGTGGGAAAAAAGGACGTCAATTTTGTTTGGGAGCCACGTCGCACGACCGCGCAATTGTCATTCAAAGCGTAACAGGGCTGAAAGCTGAAATTTCATCTGGGCAGGAAGGGGGTATATGTGCCCAGTAAGCAAGTGGTTAATAACCAATGCCCAGGCAGTTTTCATTGCACTGACAGTTCTCTGAAGATAAAAAAGTGCAAAAAAATCCCAAATTATTGCTGCTTGTTATTGCAGGGCAACATCCAATTGCCATTTGAACTGATTTATAATAAAAAACACATAGGGCCAGATTCACAAATGAGATACGACGGCATATCTACTGATACGCCGTCGTATCTCTGTTTCTAACTATGCGACTGATTCATAGAATCAGTTACGCATAGCTAGCCCTAAGATCCGACAGGTGTAATTGAATTACACTGTCGGATCTTAAGGATGCAATTCTAGGCCGGCCGCTAGGTGGCGAGGCCATTGCGGCCGGCGTAGAATATGCAAATGAAGACTTACGGCGATCCCCGAACGTCTAAATCTACGTCGTTTCCGTCGAGTTACGCCGCGTAAAACTAGGACTGAGCCCTAGTTCTCTTAAGCCATGGTAAGTTGCCGTTGTTCCCGCATCGAAATTTAAACATCAACGTCGTTTGCGTAAGACGTCCGTGAATGGCGCTGGACGCCATTTACGTTAACGTCTAAGCAAATGACGTCGGTGCAACGTCAGTTAGCGCAATGCACGTCGGGTAATTTACCCGACGGAGCATGCGCAGTACGTCCGCCGCGGGAGCGCGCCTAATTTAAATGGGACTCACCCCATTCGATTGGGCCCGCCTTGCGCCGGACGGATTTACACCGCTGCAAATTTCCAGGTAAGTGCTTTGTGGATCGGGCACTTAGGCAGAAAATTTGCGGCGGTGTAACTTAAATCGGAAAAGTTAAGTTGCGCCCGCTGGTTGTGAATCTGGCCCATAATCTTCAGGGTATACAGTGCCATGAAAAAGTATTCACACCCCAATGACATTTTCCACATGCTGTCACATTACAACCAAAAATGTATTTTATTGGGATTTTATGTGATAGATCAACACAAAGTGGCACATAATTGTGAAGTGGAAGAAAAATGATAAATGGTTTTAATTTTTTTTTACAAATAAATATCTGAAAAGTGTGGCGTGCATTTGTATTCAGCCCCCTTTATTCTAATACCCCTAACTAAAATCTAGCTGAACCAATTGCCCTCAGAAGTCACCTAATTAGTAAATAAAGTCCACCTGTGTGTAATTTAATCTACGTATAAATACAGATGTTCTGTGAAGCCGTCAGAGGTTTGTTAGAGAACCTTAGTGAACAAACAGCATCATGAAAGCCAAGGAACACACCAGAAAGTTAGGGATACATTTGCAGAGAAGTTTAAAGCAGGACTAGGTTATAAAAAAATATCAAAAGCTTTGAACATCTCACGGAGCACTGTTCAATCCATTATCCAAAAATGGAAAGAGTAAGACACAACCGCAAACCTACCAAAACATGGCCGTCCACCCAAACTGACAGGCCAGGCAAGGAAAGGATTAATGCAGAGATCCATGGTAACTCTGGAGTAGTGTTGCTCACGAATATTCGTATTGCGAATATTCGGCTCGAATATGGCATATTCGAGTATTCGCGATATATTTCGAATTTCGCGGTGAATATTCGCAATTCCGAATATTCGCATTTTTTCAATTTTATTTTTAAAACAGATCACATCCTATCGACGTCTAAAAGCATTGCTGGTATGATTAGAGACCCTGGGCCGAGTAGCTAAGCTGAGGCGATCCTTTTATGTTGCCGAATATAAAAAAAAAAAAGATTGCGAATTTTCGCTAATGCGAATGCGAAAATGATTTGCGAATTTTCGATAACTGTGGTAGGAGAACTCTGATTGTCTCTGATGCAAAAGGGGGGGGGCTTTGTGTATGTTTCTGTTATGAATATTTGTATGTTTGATATTATTTTTTTTGTAAGAAGGAAAAAATTGCGCATACCTTAAAAAAAGGGGAGAATACAGCAGCAACTCAAAAATGTTATACAACATAAATTAATACAAGACAGAAAATGGAGTCGCTCTACAAGAATAAAAAATATGTCTAGTGACAAGACATGTGGGCAAATTATAAAATAAGCAAGCGCAAATAACTTGTGAAATACACAGTGAAACAAATATATAAAGAAATATAGTCCCAATAATAGAAAAATAATCTTTCATAAAAATGTCTTTGATATGTGAAGTGAAAAAAAGTCCAAAGCATGCAGCATGAACGTGTTCAATCTTCAAGGTGTTTGATTGACAAATGGCTGTGACAGATGGATAGAGTAAAGAATCACCACCAATGCAAAACACTTTTTATTTTCTATTGTAAAATATCACGAATATTCTGAGCCAATCAGAGTACTCCTTCCGCATTTGCCGAATATTCGCAATTATTTTGTATTGTAAAATATCAAGAATATTCTGAGCCAATCAGAGTGCTCCTTCCGCATTTGCCGAATATTCGCAATTATTTTGTATTGTAAAATATCAAGAATATTCTGAGCCAATCAGAGTGCTCCTTCCGCATTTGCCGAATATTCGCAATTATTTTGTATTGTAAAATATCAAGAATATTCTGAGCCAATCAGAGTGCTCCTTCCGCATTTGCCGAATATTCGCAATTATTTTGTATTGTAAAATATCAAGAATATTCTGAGCCAATCAGAGTGCTCCTTCCGCATTTGCCGAATATTCGCAATTATTTTGTATTGTAAAATATCACGAATATTCTGAGCCAATCAGAGTGCTCCTACAGCATTTGTCGAAATTGCGCAGTAAATATCGCATTCGCATTTTGCGAAATTTCGAAAAAATATCAAGAATATTCTGAGCCAATCAGAGTGCTCCTACCGCAGTTATCGAAAATTCGCAATTATTTTCGCATTTGCAATAGCGAAAATTCGCAATCATTTCATTTCGATAAAATATCACGAATATTCGAATTTAGCGAATATATCTCGAATATTCGACTATATATTCGAGATATATCGCGAAATCGAATATGGCGTATTCTGCTCAACACTACTCTGGAGGAGCTGCAGAGATCCACAGCTCAGGTGGGAGAATCTGTCCACAGGACAAGTATTAGTTGTGCACCCCACAAACCTGGCTTTTATGGAAGAGTGGTAAGAACAAAGCTGTTGTTGAAAGATAGCCATAAGAAGCCCTGTTTGCAGTTTGTGAGAAGCCATGTGGGGGACACAGCAAACCAAAATTTAACTTTTTGGCCTAAAAGCAAAATGCACATCACCCTGAACCCTGAACACACCATCCCCACCATGAAACATGGTGGTGGCAGCATCATGTTGTGGAGATGCTTTTCATCAGCACTGTTAACCTCCCTGGCGGTATGATTCTGTCTGTAATTACGTACCAAAAGCGGTACAATTATTTTGCAAGGAAATTTGGCGTTTTATACTGTAGGTCTGTAATTTTTAGGAATAACTCACTTAAATCTGACCAAACAAGAGTCTTGTAGGCATCCCGGGAATGATTTTTTTTTTAAAACAAAATTATAAATTATAATATAATAAATAATTATAAATAATTATAACAAATAATAATATAATTATAATAAAAAGTATTCAATAATGTAATCAACTCAAAATCACTGAATATTGCTGAGTTGCAGAATTGTCGCTGTCATTACTTTTATTTTTTTATGACGTATTTCCCCACAAATCGCTATCGCACAATTCTGCAAGTGATTATAATTTATTATCGCTGTTTTCTAGCTGATCTAAAACCATTTTTGACATAAAGGGACACTTTTGGACAATCTACAGTTTGCAGGGAGAAAGAACAGTTTTTATTTTATAAAAGTACATGTAGGGCACTGGACAGACCACTAGGGACAAGGGGGGTGTATTTTTTACATACAGTACTGTAATCTATAAGATTACAGTATACTGTATGTATAGTGTTTGTTTACTTTTTTGAATTTGGCGCCGATCTCCGCTCCCGTGCGGCGTAACGTTGCAGAGAACGGAGATCGGCGGCACACGGGGAGACTGTGAATCGAGCGAGGAGGACCCGCTCGCTCACACAGCGGGGTGGCATCGCTGGATCCAGGGACAAGGTAAGTAACTTGCCTGTGGATTCAGCGAGAAGGTAAGCCGTGCCGCTGCACACTCTGCACGTCCACCCCGAGCGCGACTCTGGGATACCGATCCTAACATCGAAAACCCACCCCGAGTCACGCTCGGGTTTACCGCTAAGGGGGTTAAAGGGAAGATGGATGGAGCCAAATACAGAGCAATCTTAGAAGAAAACTTGTTAGATAGTGTGCAAAAGACTAAGGCCTCGTACACACGACCAGTTTCCTCGGCAGAATCCATCAAGAAACTTGGTGGGAGAGCTTTTTTGCCGAGGAAACCGGTCGTGTGTACATTTTTCATCGAGGAAACTGTCGAGGAACTCGACGAGCCAAAAATAGAGCAAGTTCTCTTTTTCCTCGACGGGAGTCTCAAATTGGCTCATCGAGTTCCTCGTCGGGCTGGTTTCCGACTAGAAACTGGAGCGTGTGTATGCTAAGAAACCCGCGCTTGCTCAGATTAAAGTATGAGACGGGAGTAAAAGTAGAATTTGTAATGGAGATAACACATTTTTAAAGCTGTAACAGACTGAAAAGTGCAAATCGTCTCGTACCAAACTTTTATCTAACACGCAAACACATAAGATTAGCAAAAGCAGCCCCAAGAGTTGTGCAAGTGGAATCGAACTTCCCCTGCCGTTGTATGTGTTGTACATCACCGCGTTTAAAAACGAGGAGATTTTGTCTATTACGTGTGTACGCAAAGCAAGCTTGTCGAGTTCCTCGACAAGCCTAACAAGGAACCCGACGAGGAAAATGATGTGTTTCACCCGACGAGTAACTTGGTCATGTGTACGAGGCCTTAGGATTAGGGCAGAAGTTCACCTTCAAGCAGGACAACGACCATAAACATACAGCAAGAGATACAATGCAATGCTTTAGGTCAATGCATAATTATGTTTTACTATGGCCTAGTGAAAGTCTAGACTTAAATCCAATTGAGAATCTGTGCAAGACTTGAAAATTGCTGTTCATAGACGCTCTTCATCCAATCTGACAGAGCTTGAGCTATTTTGCAAAGAAGAATGGGCAAAAATGTCACTCTCTAGATGTGCAAATCCAATAGAGACATCCCCAAAAAGACTTGCATCTGTAATTGCAGCAAAAGGTGATTCTACAATGAAAGCATCTCCACAACATGATGCTGCCACCACCATGTTTCATGGTGGGGATGGTGTGTTCAGGGTTCAGGGTGATGTGCAGTGTTCGTTTTTCGCAACACATAGCATTTTGCTTTTAGGCCAAAAAGTTAAATTTTGGTTTGCTGTGTCCCCCACATGGCTTCTCACAAACTGCAAACAGGGCTTCTTATGGCTATCTTTCAACAACAGCTTTGTTCTTACCACTCTTCCATAAAAGCCAGGTTTGTGGGGTGCACAACTAATACTTGTCCTGTGGACAGATTCTCCCACCTGAGCTGTGGATCTCTGCAGCTCCTCCAGAGTTACCATGGATCTCTGCATTAATCCTCTCCTTGCCTGGCCTGTCAGTTTGGGTGGATGGCCATGTTTTGGTAGGTTTGCGGTTGTGTCTTACTCTTTCCATTTTTGGATAATGGATTGAACAGTGCTCCGTGAGATGTTCAAAGCTTTTGATATTTTTTTATAACCTAGTCCTGCTTTAAACTTCTCTGCAAATGTATCCCTAACTTTCTGGTGTGTTCCTTGGCTTTCATGATGCTGTTTGCTCACTAAGGTTCTCTAACAAACCTCTGACGGCTTCACAGAACATCTGTATTTATACGTAGATTAAATTACACACAGGTGGACTTTATTTACTAATTAGGTGACTTCTGAGGGCAATTGGTTCAGCTAGATTTTAGTTAGGGGTATCAGAATAAAGGGGGCTGAATACAAATGCACATCAAACTTTTCAGATATTTATTTGCAAACAATGTTGAAAACTGTTTATTATTTTCCTTCCACTTCACAATTATGTGCCATCCTGTGTTGGTTTATCACATACAATCCCAATAATTTACATTTGTATTTTCGGTTGTAACATGACAAAATGTGGAAAATTTTAAGGAGTGTAAAAAAAATTTCAAGGCACTGTAAGTAACATAATGTGGTATTTACATGAATGTACTTTGCTCTGGAGGCCTATGCAAACACAGTTGAAATCAACATGTTTTGATGACACAATGCCTTGGATGTGATGACTCCGCTGTTTCTGATACTAAGTGCATTCAGTTCCACTCTTCCCATGCCAGCATGCAGACAGAGCTAGTATCATGGGGGAGGCAAAAATGCACTGCCTTCCTCAAAATTCCTAAAGAATATCTAAATTCAAGAACAAAAATTTAATATATTGCAGCTTTTCTACCCTAGAGTATTGTTGCTGCATTTGTTTTCATTTTTCAGACTAAAACTTTTTTCAGCATGTGGAAAAAACACTACAGAAATGTAGTGTCCTTGTTCCTATGAACTTAATCGAAACAATGTTATTTTCCTTTTGTAAGCCCTGCCGTCCATTCAATGGAAATGAAGAGAGAACCATAGATACAGTGGTGTAGACAGAAAGTCTATTATTCACAAGATTATCAGTAAAAGAAAACCAATGTAGCATCAGCTAAGGACAGGCAAACTACAATATATTACCTTTTTACTTTTGGGTTTAAAAAGATAGGTTTACCTTTAAAGAAATAAATAAATAATAAATACGTTCGAATGGATCCGAATGTCCAAATAACAACACTAATGAATTTCAATGAATCTGAAATAGATTATAACGAAACAACAAAATCCATTTAATTCAGATGTTTAAAGCACCCGAACTAACATATGATACAAATTCATTTGTGAATAGCTGGTTGTTAACGAGCAGGCAGCCACTATGACTCTTCTGCTGTCAGTGGACTTCCCTCCTGGCAGCAGAATGTAAACAAAACAGTGCCAAATAGCTGGTTGTTAAGGAGCGGGCGGTCTCCACATCCTTAATAACCATGACTCATCTGCTGTCAGCAGGATCCTCTCTGACAGCAGAATGTAAACAAACAAGAGCGGGCATTAAAAAATAATAAAAAAAACAGTATGGGGGGGGGTCAGTTTTGAGGGGAACCTCACACCAAGTTTTTAAAAAAAAATGGTGCGAGGTCCCCCCAAAATTCATACCAGACTCTAATGCATACACTCGGTCGGAATTTCCGACAAGAAAAGTTCGATGTGAGCTTTTGGTCAGAAATTCCAACCGCGTGTAGGCCCCATCGGACATTTTCTGTTGGAATTTCCATCAGCAAAAATTTGTGAGCTGGTTCTCAAATTTTTCGACGGCAAAAGTTCTTGTCGGAAATTCCGACCGTTTGTATGGAATTCCGAGGCACAAACATCATACACATGTTCGGAATCAATTTGACGCATGCTCGGAATCACTGAACTTAATGCTTCTCGGTTCGTCGTTGTGTTGTATGTGACTGCGTTCTTGATGGTCGCAATTTCCAACAACATTTGTGTGACGGTTTTGTTGTCGGAATTTCGGATCGTGTGTATGTCTGGCATGGTTTTTAGGTAAAATCCCATGGCAAAGTAAAAAAAAAAAATACATAACTGACCCTTATGCGAGCATGTAGTCAGCAGGCCAGGAAAGGGGGAACGAGCGAGCGTGCCCCCCCCCCCCCAAACCATACTAGGCCACATGCCCTCAACAAGGAAAGGGTGCTTTGGGGAAAAGGGGCTCCCCCTAGGATGTCCTCATTGCAAGCTGCTTGCTCTGAGGGCACTCCGCAGGAAGGAGGGGCCAAAAGCACCAGCGAAGGACCTGAGAAGAGGAGGATCAGGGCTGCTCTGTGCAAAACCATTACACAGAGCAGGTAAGTATGACATGTTTGTTTTTTTAAGAAAGCCTTTACTACCACTTTAAGTTAAGGTGACCAGATTTTTTAAATGAAATCCGGGGACATGGTTTTTTTTACTAGTAATAGCGGAATTAAAGTGACTCTCTGCCTGTTGCCGCCTGCCTTATAGCCTGTTAAGTCTTACTTTTCAGGCCCTGGCTACTACTGGGAGAAGTGTGGAGGAAGATCACTTTGCCAGGGTAGTCAAGGAGATAAGCAGGCAGGCGGCTGGCCGGGACTTGAGCCAAGGCAGAAGAACATGCGAGCGGAGCTGAGTGGGCATGCACCCAAAGCTGAAGAAATATTCCCTCCGCTCCGACCAGTACATGATCATGATCATTCTGCACGGACTGTCTTCAAAATTGCCCAGCCCGTTCAAATCCAATCTGGAGACTAAACCGGGGACAGAGTTGGTCCGGGCACAGTATCCTCAATCCGGGAACTGTTCCCTGAAACCGGGGATGTCTGGTCATCCTACTTTAAGTCCACATGGCCTCCAGGCACACAGCATGGATACAGAGGGGTGACACTCCATGTCTGGGAGCTCAAACAAATCACACAGCCTTCTGAATAAGTCATCTTCTCCTCTGAGGGAAGGACTCTCCAAGGATCCTACCAGAACAGGGCACAGCTGTTTTTTTAAAGTGTGGTCCAACCCAATGGTGACAAACTCATCAGATGTTGGCTGACAAGACAGGCAAAACATTCCTGATCGCATCCCTGACACCTCGTTCCAAGAGATACCTTACAAACATTTAGATATAACCAAACAGCAGGGACTATACTAGAAAACACGCATCCCCACAGTAGGGATAGATCTCAAAGAGGGAAAATAAAGAAGATCTGTTATAAGAATACAGAACATCTTACATATAGATCCGGGTAAAAGTCTTTCATTTAGAAAGAAGAAACAAGGAAAACAGTGCAGTCAACTGTAACCATGACAAGCAACCACATGTAAGTATAAGTACTAGGAATATGAAATTCAGCAGTTCTCTGCACCACAAATCCAGGATTTCTTATGGCAAATCAATAGAGATGAAGGAGTGAGTGCAGCTTAACAAAATATTATTAAAGAATGTGAACATATAAAAGGTTAGGGCTGCAGGAACTATGTTGGTGGTCTGGACTGTATTGGAGGTCTCCTTTCAGTACTGTCTGTATTAATGAAGGATTGCCAACCGCTGCATGTTAAATCGAAGCTTAGTTTTAAAATCCTAATGTAGTCATGTATGCTACATTTTAAAAGAAGTCTTAGTTTTTTATAATTATTTTATAAAGTTCACTTGATCGATCAAATCATGGATGGATAGGGCCGTCAAGTAAGCTTGTTCCTTTTCTTTAAATGGGTAAATTGCAGGTTCTCTTTAAAGATTATGTTAAACCTAACAAAGCACTTTATGTCCCATTTGATTTGTTAACCCCTTCCCGCCACTGCCTCCTGGCCGTTTAAGAACTTCTAGATGCAGGGAGGCGGAGACAGGCATTCGGGTCATGTGATTGCTGTGATTGGCTGTCGCAGCGGTCACATGATCGGAAAGCTCCCGATCGCAAGTATGCATCGGGAACTTTCCGACCACCGCAGGCAACTGTGCTGGGAGCGTACAGGGTGCACGCTCACAGCATTTAGGCTTCATACGTATATGCACCTTTTTGGCATTAAAGCCCACCCACCAAGAGGCCTCATGAATGAGTAAGGCCAGTGGGCAAAGGTTAAATATACTATTGAATAAGGTTTGTAATATTAATAAGTGCAAACAAAAAAAAAGAATCTGCAGAAATCTTGTCAGCTTTTAACTTCTCTCAGCTTCTGCTGCGTGTTATCAGTTACATTGTTCCCTATTTCAATTTCTGTGGACTACAGAACAAATCCCCTCTACATTATATTGAAGAGAAGAGGGGAAGGTTTTTTGAGCCTTGCCCTAGGGTGACAATGCTGCTTTTTTTGTAGATACAGCATGAGTGTTGTCACCCTAGGACAGGAATTACTGGTAGGATCAGAAGGTAAAAATAAGGGGAAAAATGCCTGCAAAAAATAAAATTATTGCAGCCACCAACATTTAAGGACTAGTAATATGCAATATATTTAATTTTTGCCTCTTGAATTTAGATAAGCTGGGTTTGTATTTATCCTAGACATGTTTGGTTGGATTTGAAGGATAAATTCATAGTTTGGAACATGTTGCATATTCCACCCATGTAATATGTTCCAATAGCTGCAGCCCCCCCCCCCCCACTCCCTGTGATCGTGAGTGGTGGATTTTGTCCCTGTGTCTGCTGTCACTATTTGAAAATAATGCGGTCGTGTGGGGCTCCACCTGCATGGCCAACGTTATTCATTCACAGTTTACTGTAAATTCACAAAATACAATTACCTTTAGCCATTGCGGTTGGTGGCTTGTAATTCTGAATGGACTGGGAAGCCACTGATGAGTGACCTTCATTCACAAGCCCTGTAGCTTGGAAACAGTCAAGCCCTGTACACACGGGCCAGAATCTTGTCAGAAAAAACAAGGGTTTGAATCTCTTGCCACCCGAGTGTACAGACTTTCCTTTCAAAAGAACCGCGGTTTCTATTTTTCTCGTCTAGATTCTGGGCAGTTTTCTTGTCCTGAAACCTGAAAGCCTCGTACACACGCTCGGTATACCCGGCAAGAAAGTTCTGCCAGCAGTTTTCCTGCTGGTTCTTGCAGAGTAAGCAGAGCGTGTGTACGAGGCTTAAGCCTGTCTGGAGGTACAGGCTGAAAGCTGCAGGGCTTGTCTGCAGGAGTTTGGCATTGCACCACTGATCCACTGATCACAGGTGCATTGTTTTCCAAGCTCCTTATGGAAAAAATAATACATGCATATTCTTTTTCCTGTAAAAACATGTACATTTAATCACTTCCATACCGGGCCTATTTTGGCACTTCTCTCCTACATGCAAAAATCATATTTTTTTTGTTAGAAAGTTACTCAGAACCCCCAAACACTATATATATATATATATATATATATATATATATATATATTTTTTTTTTAGCAGACACCCTAGGGAATAAAATGCCGGTCATTGCAACTTTTTATCTCGCACGGTATTTGCGCAATAATTTTTCAAACGCCTTTTTTTAAGGAAAAATACGGGTTCATGAAATAAAAAATAACAAAACAGTAAAGTTAGCCCAATTTTTTTGTATAATGTGAAAGATGAAGTTACGCCGAGTAAATAGATACCTAACATGTCACGTTTTAAAATTGCGCACACTCATGGAATGGCGCCAAACGTCAGTACTTAAAAATCTCCATAGGCGTCGCTTATTTTTTTTTACAAGTTACAAATTTAGAGTTACAGAGGAGGTCTAGTGCTAGAATTGTTGCTGGCGCTCTAACGCACGCGGCGATACCTCACATGTGTGGTTTGAACGGCGTTTACATGTGTGGGCGGGACTTACATGTGTGTTCGCTTCTTAACGCGAGCTACCGGGGATAGAGGCGTTTACATTTTTTTTATTATTATTTTATTCTTTATTTTACCCAATTTATTTTATTTTTAAACTTTTTTGACATTTTTTTTTTTTTTTATCACTTTTATTCCTATTACAAGGAATGTAAACATCCCTTGTAATAGGAATGGTTCGTGACAGGTACTCTTTATGGAGAGATGCGGGGTCAATAAGACCCCACATCTCTCCTCCAGGCTGGAAAGCATTAGATCGTGAAAAAAAATTCACAGATCTAATGCTTTCAGCCGCGATTGCGGCTGTGTTTACATTCCGGGACCCAGGCGTGATGTCATAACATCGCGCCCGGGCCTCCGACGATCATAGAGATGACTGGTGACCATCTGGTCACCAGTCTACTCTATGCTTTCCATCCAACGCCGGCGGATCGTTTCTCCGGGTCTCCGATGGCAAAGGAGAGCCCGGAGAAGCACCGGATGGCGGCGGGAGGGGGGACGTCCCCTCCTGCCACCTATAAGAACGATCAAGCGGCGGAACTGCCGCTATGATCATTCTTATGGTGCACAGATTCACCGTCTGAAGAGATGGATATCTGAATGATGCCTGTAGCTGCAGGCATCATTCAGATATCCCCACTGAAAGTCCAGGACGTCATATGACGTCCTTGGGCGGGAAGTGGTTAATATTCTTTTCCAAAAGGCAAACTTACTGCATTTTGGGTAACCAGTGTTGACTGCTTTTTTGGTTACACAGTACTTTGTACTATTTATTCCGTGAGAAATTAGGAAACTGTTCATTCATTCATTTTCAAGGCTACATCCTATTAAAAAAAATGATATTAGGACAACAACCACCATACATATCTTGTAGAATTGTGGTATAGATTATAAATGGTCATTGCCTTTTTTAATAAATTATGAACAGAGGTTCACAGTGACCATAAAAAGTTAATGTCTCCCAAGATTGATATGTTTTCATACAAAAGCAGTGAACAAAAATAAAAGGCTGTGTTTTCTGTTGGTCTTGTTCAAGGACATTTAGATTGGATAAGGGATGTATTATTTAATATTACTGGCACTAAGAATAACACTGTTAGAGAGTCATGAATTTATTTCTGTTTACTGATAAAACATTCTCATTTCTTAGAAACTATGAAGCTCATGGCTCCAGTTACTCACTGCAGGTCAGGTCTTGAGGGGACCATGTTATTTTAGGGATAGTAGAAAAGGAATCAGAGATATACCAATACGATTGGTGCCAGAAAGATAATTTATTGCTGCATTTTGGCCTGAGTTCAAGAACATTTTCACAACATTGGTTTCCTGCCGCATGCTTTAATGGAATCAGTTTTAATATGATACTTCAAAAATCCATTATTGGTTAAGAAGAGCAGTTTATGAAGTTCTGTTAGATGACTTCTTCCAGGAACCTGAGCTAACAGAAAACAGCCTTGAAGAACACTTTGGTATTTTTGAGATCTGAGTCTTGCGCTGTGTTCCAGAAATGTTTGGATAACCAGTGCTGGTTAGGCTACGTTTTAACTTTGTTTACATAGGCATGTAATTAATGCATACTGTATTAATCATTTGGTAGCATATGAGATTTCTTTTTTATGAAACAGTATCAAAAGCAGTGCTTATGTAAATGCTTAGAAATCTAGATGATGCCAGGACAATAAGACTCAAGGAACTCTATAATGCAAATCTCAACCAAATCCTGTGGTCGAGGAGGAGGATATGCAACACCACCTCACAGCCAGCCAGTGAGGCCACTTATCATTGTAATGGGAAACATAAAGGTTGACTTAAAGGATCACTAAAGGAAATGTTTTTTTTTTTAGCTAAATAGCTTCTTTTACCTTACTGCAGTACTGGTTTCATGTCCTCATTGTTCGTTTTTGCTTTGAAGTAGCTGTAATTCTGCTGTGATCTCCACACTTCCTGCTTGTCTGGCTCCTTATGAAAAAACTCATGGGAGCTTCTCACTGTGGTCTAAGCTGTGTGTCTAAAACTCCTCAGAACCAATCAGATTCATTTTAAAAACAAAACACTGCCCTGGATTTGTTTGTTTTTGTTCTGTGGGTCTCTTTACTTCACATAAACATGAAACCAGTTTAAAACCGGAAGTGAAACTAGAGGCACATTATATGATAGGAAGAAAAGGGGGGTTAGAACTGCGCCATGGCACCCAGACTTTGTGTGTTATAAAGTCAATTAAATAAAGTAAACCTCAGGGGTTAAAAGGAAGAAAAGTCAATAATATTCTCCTGGGATTCCACGATCCTAATAAATGGAATGATGAATTCCACCCTGATGGTCCACACTTTGATACAAATGCAACTCAACTGCCAGAGTCATGAGCAGCTTACCAGATCATTGATTTAAAACGACAGTCGACTGTGACCCAGCCGCGGCCTTTAAGGAGAGGAGGGGGGGGGAAACCACTTCCTGGATGTAACACTCGCTCCCCAGAGATTAACAGAGACACAGAATATGTGAGAGAGGGTCCACCGTGATTCACAGCACACTAGTGTGAAATCCCACCACCGGTATTAGAAGCAGCTTACCAGAACTCCAATCACAAACAACAGTCGGCTGTGACCCAGCCGCGGCCTTTGGGGAGATTCCACTCCCTGGTGGAAATCGCCACTTGCACCCTCGATAGTTAACAACGACGTCACCGCACAAAAAAGAAAACGGCAGACATAGCGTAACTCCGTGGGATAGGTTATTTATTAAAAACAATATAAAGGGGTTACTCACATGATGTAGTAATCAAAAGAGCATTTAAAATTGCCGGCCGGCATGTATACAGAGCGGAGCCCTTCCTCCAAGCGTAATGACGTCACCGCACGTCCTCCCCCTATGGGAGGACGTGTGGTGACGTCATTACGCTTGGAGGAAGGGCTCCGCTCTGTATACATGCCGGCCGGCAATTTTAAATGCTCTTTTGATTACTACATCATGTGAGTAACCCCTTTATATTGTTTTTAATAAATAACCTATCACACGGAGTTACGCTATGTCTGCCGTTTTCTTTTTTGTGCGGTGACGTCGTTGTTAACTATCGAGGGTGCAAGTGGCGATTTCCACCAGGGAGTGGAATCTCCCCAAAGGCCGCGGCTGGGTCACAGCCGACTGTTGTTTGTGATTGGAGTTCTGGTAAGCTGCTTCTAATACCGGTGGTGGGATTTCACACTAGTGTGCTGTGAATCACGGTGGACCCTCTCTCACATATTCTGTGTCTCTGTTAATCTCTGGGGAGCAAGTGTTACATCCAGGAAGTGGTTTTTCCCCCCCCTCCTCTCCTTAAAGGCCGCGGCTGGGTCACAGTCGACTGTCGTTTTAAATCAATGATCTGGTAAGCTGCTCATGACTCTGGCAGTTGAGTTGCATTTGTATCAAAGTGTGGACCATCAGGGTGGAATTCATCATTCCGTTTATTAGGATCGTGGAATCCCAGGAGAATATTATTGACTTTTCTTCCTTTTAACCCTTGAGGTTTACTTTATTTAATTGACTTTATAACACATGAAGTCTGGGTGCCATGGCGCAGTTCTAACCCCCTTTTCTTCCTTGTTCTTTGTGCTTCGGCACCAGAACTGCTGCCTTCCCAATTTTTACATATATATATTTTCTTTTGATATATATTTTTTGTGATATATTAATTTATGTACATTAATCATTTAGCTGGATAAGCGCAATTTTTTATTATCATACATTATATGATAGAATTTAATCTATTTTTAATCATTTTTAAAAGGAATCAGTTAACTTTTATGTCTCTATACCCTGTAAACAGTCATTTCAGCAAAACATTTTTTTTCCTTTAGTGACCCTTTAAGCTTTCATCAACAGGAGTTGGCTGGGAATTAAAAAATAGAACTTACTGGGTATTGCAACTCCAGAGGAACTAAAACTCACAAGCAAATTAACGCCAGCACCTTTACAAAAACACTTTAATATAGGATGCACCCGTGACACAGGATTTACAGAGGAAAAAACAGAAGCTGTTTGTTTTCAGACTTTTTCTCACTCTCTGATTGAAATTCTATATAGTCTTCTCTGAACAGAGCAACCAGGGAGAGGATGAGGGGAAGGAGCAGCGAATCACTCCTCTGGCTCATTCAGTTGTGCAAATGTGTATTGGCTATTGAGATGCATAATCAACAAACATTTTTCAACAAAAGAATGGCCAAAGGAGAACTGGCAATTTTTAAAATACCCTGTGCAGGTGCGTGGTGGCGCGTTATGACGAATGTGCATGGGCAATGACATGTGCATAACTTGACAGATCCTGGTGCCCACTGGCCTATGAAAGACTGCTGCTTTGCTCCATAGATTGCAGGATGATTGTCAGCCCTACGTGTTCCTGTGCCTCTGTGTATTCTGATCTTGGATTTTCTGTTACTGACCCAGCTTGCCTTTGACCTAATTCATCTTTATTCCTGGCTCTGACCTCTGGCTTGAACTACTGACACTGCTACTGCTTAATCCACTGTGTTCGACCCTGGCTTGGCACACCAACTCTGCTATTGTATTAACCAACCTGTTCCAGTTTCTGCTACCTGCCTCTGCTACCGACTGATCCACTGTGTATCCACAGGCAGTGGTTTCAGTGGGGAGCATCAATAATTTAAAAAAAACTATTAGAGAGACACCTGAACGACCACAACATACAGGGAAATACAATGTAATACTGACATAAAGTCACACAAATAGGTTGGACTTGATGATGAACTTGTGTCTTTTTTCAACTTCACCTACTATGTAACTATATATGACCCCTGGCCTGGCTTCTGGTGCTGCTTCTTGTTTGCCCTGCTGCCAAGTACACCTGGAACTGCTTAAGGACACCTGCCCCACAACACATCCTGCTTGTTCCTGCTACCATCCGGTAATCAGCTATGCAGACTACTACAACTGGCAATCCGTGTTTCTTTGGTCACTGCATTCCCTGTACCACCTTCAGGGGTGCTCTGCACTCAGCCGCAAGGGGAGCCCTCTCAGCACTTCAGACTCTGACTAGCTATGTGACAGGAGGTATACATGTTAAAAGAAGCCCAGATCTCCATCTTTTATAAATACCTGTCAAGAAACTGAAAACAATATTTTCACAATCTCCCCCTCAACGAATGAATTAAGAATCAATTGATTTACAGTGCATCCGGAAACTATTCACAGCGCTTCACATTTTCCAAATTTTTGTTATGTTACACCCTTATTCCAAAATAGATTCAATTCATAATTTTCCTCAGAATTTTACAAATGATACCCCATAATGACAAAGTGAAAAAGTTTGTTTGAAATCTTTCCATATTGAAATTAAAAAGCAAAAAAATCATATGCACCTAAGTATTCACAGCCTTTGCCATGACACTCAAAATTTAGCTATTGTTTCCTCTGATAATCCTTGAGATGTTTCTACAACTTGATTGGAGTCCACCTGTGTTAAATTCTGTTGATTTGACATGATTTGGAAAGACACACACCTGTCTATATAAGGTCCCACAGTTAACAGTGCATATCAGAGCACAAACCAAGCCATGAAGTCCAAGGAATTGTCTGTAGACCTCCGAGACAGGATTGTATTGAAGTACAGATCTGAGGAAGGGTACAGAAAAATTTCTGCAGCATTGAAGGTCCCAATGAGCACAGTGACCTCCATCATCCATAAATGGAAGAAGTTTGGAACCACTAGGACTCTTCCTAGAGTGGCCTGCCTGGCCAAACTGAGCAATCGGGGGAGAAGGGCCTTAATCAGGGAGGTGATTAAGAACCTGATGGTCACTCTGACAGAGCTTCAGCGTTTCTCTGTGGAGAGAGGAGAAACTTCCAGAAGAACAAGTATCTCTAAAGCACTGCACCAATCAGGCCTGTGTAGTAGAGTGACCAGATTGAAGCCACTCCTCTGTAAAAGGCACATGACAGCCCATCTGGGGTTTGCCAAAGTCACCCGAAGGACTCTCAGACCATGAGAAACAAAATTCTCTGGTCTGATGAAACATAGGTTAAACTATTTGGCTTGAATGGCAAACATTATGTCTAGAGGAAACCAGGCACCGCTCATCACCTGTCCAATACCATTTCTACAGTGAAGCATGGTGGTGGCAGAATCATGCTGTGGGGATGTTTTTCAGTGGCAGAAACTGGGAGACTCGTCAGGATTGAGGGAAAAATTAATGCAGCAATGTACAGAGACATCCTTGATGAAAACCTGCTCCAGAGCGCTCTGGACCTCAGACTGGGATGAAGGTTCATCTTCCAACAGGACAACGACACTAAGCACACAGCCAAGATAACAAATCCGTGGCTACGGTACAACTCTGTGAATGTCCTTGACTGGTCCAGCCAGATCCCAGACTTGAACCCGATTGAACATCTCTGAAGAGATCTGAAAATGGCTCTGCACCGACACTCCCCATCCAACCTGAAGGAATTTGAGAGGTCCTGCAAAGAAGAATAGGTGAAACTGCCCAAAAATAGGTGTGCCAAGCTTGTATTATCATACTCAAAAAGACTTGAGGCTTTAATTGGTGCCAAAGGTGCTTCAACAAAGTATTGAGCAAAGGCTGTGAATACTTATGTACTGTACATGTGATTTTTTCCTTTTTTATTTGAATAAATTTGCAAAGATTTCAAACAAACTTTGTTCACGTTGTCATTATGGGGTATTTATACACAAAAAAAAGCAGCGCTAAAAAATAGGATAATACAATACAGATATTAAAGGTACAGTATTATGCAGTGAAATTTATGTGCATAAATGAAAGAAGTCCATAATATATAGCAGCTAAATTATATATCAATTCCATGGTTAGTGTAATGAGACTGTCCAGAAAGAAGTTTAATTTCCACTCTCAAGATGATAGGCTGTCACCAACACCTCCACACGTGAAGCGGGGGAAACACACACTCCCCCTTTAAAATAAACTCTTACCAGAATCAACTGGATCACAGGCAAATATAATGGATTTAATCTCTCTGTCTCCAATCTTCCAGAAAAGCTGCACCAGCGGGTTGGATGATAGAGGCCACTCCACTATGCACATATCCCACCAAATTCAAATCCAGATAATCAATACTGACCTGATCTGAAGTGTGAACCTACCAGCATGTCTTTAGAGTTGGGAGGAAACCGGAGTACCCTGAGGAAACCCAAGCAGGCACAGGGAGAACATGCAAACTCCAGGAATAAATGGCTTATACATAGATTCCAGAGTTAATGAGCACTGATCAATAACGTTGATGGTTTCAAAACACATAGACACTCCACATTTAACACTAAATTTACACAGTTGGGCATTTCAGATTACACTGGAGCAAAGACTACAGTTTATGGAGAAACCTATGCTCAGTATTATTATATCTCAGATCCAGAACTAAATAGAACACTTTATAGTACAAATTGCTCACAGTATGTGGAAATATCGGTTACCTGAGATTCCATGTTATTACATCTAGTTTTTTAGGAGCAGGTATACCATTCATATGTAGAGGGTTATATTTTATAGGTGGGGATAAAGCTTACGTCTGGCTTCCTACTAATGTTACAGGTACATGTTGTATTGGGAAGTTATTACCTGCTTTGGTTGTTCACAAAGATATAGTGTGACCAGGTCAAAGTCCAAAATACCCTTTATGCCTTGTACACACGATCGGAATTTCCGATGAAAAAAGTCAGACTGAATTTTTTCTTCGGATATTCCATCCATGTGTGGGCCCCATCAGACTTTTTTTCAGTTGGAGTTTAGAAATAGAACATGTTTTATTTTTTTCCGATGGAAAAAAATCCTATTGGAAATTCCGATCGTCTGTGTGGAACTCTGACGGAGAAAAAAAACATGCATGCTCAGAATCAAGTCAACGCATGCTCAGAAGCATTAAACTTTCTTGGCTCATCGTAGTGTTTTACGTCACCATGAATTTGGTCTGACAGTGTGTATGCAAGACAGCTTGAACGGAATTCCGACGGAAAATTTCATTGGATTTTATCCCATCAGAAATTCCGATCATGTGTACAGGGCATAAGTGTTCAAAAGAGAGCTGTTCACAGAAGGTGACATGATATGGTCATGGTTCCCTTCCTGGACGGGATGGGGAATTGAAGCATTGAAAAGATCAAATAATTATACTAAAATGTAGATGAGATTATTAACCTTACTACCACTGATATAGGTTTATTAAATAAAGAAATAGCTCAGCTTAAAAAAGTAGTATTAGAGCACAGACTAACGCTAAATGATCTCACTGCAGCTCATGGTGGGATGTGTAAGGTATTTCGCACTGACTGTTGTATATACATTTCTGATAAAGAGGACATTATTAAAGGGCATCTTGCTAAGATAAGAGAACTACAGAAAAAGACCAGAGATATTGCTAAAGATGGGTGGAACCCCTTTAAGGAGAGAGCTGAACAGGACTCCATCTCTCTGCGCCAATGTAGCAGGAGTTACCAACAATCGGCTAAATGTAATTCAGAGAATATTGCTGTCAAATAAACAAAAGAAAATGACATAGACTTTCACTGTATTGTTCATTTAAGCACAAGAGACTCCATCTTGTTCACAATGTTGAAATGTGTTCTGTAACCTTCACTTAACACACAGACACAACTTCTGCTAGAAGCTCTGTCTCAATTTCCCCTCCCCTCTAAAGGTTTTATTTTTGCAATTGTTCTATTCGCTATCTTTAAATAACATTGTTCTATTTGTTAGCTTTTAATAACATATTTCTATTTGTTAGTTTTTAATAACATCTCACACCACCCCTTTCTTATCTATGTATAAAATAACATGTAATGATAAATTTGGTCAGATTGGACAACATAATACAGTAATTGCGTCCTGTGAATCTGTTCCTGCAATTGCAGAGTTAACTTTTGTTTTTAGAGTCACAACCACAAATTTTCGATATCATAGTCTTGGAGTTATACTGATAGCCTATTGCTGAGGTCTTGTTTGTTATGTCTGTCAGGTGTCACCTGATTGTCAGTCTGTCACTAAATGTTCTCTTTTGTACATGTTTATTGAAAAAATCAAAAAGATATTTCCAAAAAATAACCCAGATAGCAAGGATAAGTTGTGTGGCAGTGTTGAATTATAAGTCTGTTAACTTGCTGCACATTTTTACTTTCACGTTTTTTACTTTCAAGTAGTACACTTGCAGAGCACATGAATCATTTATGCTAGTTGACACTTTTTCAATTTATTGGCAAATTTTCATGGCAAGTCTTTAGCAAGAGCAAAGTTGCAATGATGAGTCTACAGCAAGGGCTCTGCAAGTCTACAGCATGAAAATTCAGTCACAGTGACCCCTGTGGTGGGATGACTATTGGACAACATAACTAAACCAGAACTTGCAGCAGACTTGCAGAATGCTGCTGCAATTATGCAATAAACTTGTGAAGCCTGGCAAATCTAGCAATAGCTTAGCAACTCTTTTTCAAAACTTGCAACACAATTGCTTGCTATCTGGGAAAGGGAAGAAATCTGAGCTTTGATTCTGCTGAGAACCAAACATGTATCCAAATACAACCGTTTTTCCACCCAACTCTACAAATGTTTATGCTTTAATTGTTTTACATTATTTACAATTTTTTTTTCTCATAAGGCCATTCTTGTCTTGTTTAACCACTTGCTTACTGGGCACATATACCCCCCTCCTGCCCAGGCGAAATTTCAGCTTCCGGCACGGCGTCGATTTAACTGACAATTGCGCAGTCGTACAACATGGCTCCCAAACAAAATTGACCCCCTCTTTTTCCCACAAATAGAGCTTTCTTTTGGTGGTATTTGATCACCTCTCCGGTTTTTATTTTTTTCGCTATAAACAAAAAAAGAGCCAAAATTTTGGAGAAAAAGAACAATATTTTTTACTTTCTATAATAAATATTCCATTGTTTTTAGTTTAGGCCGATACGTATTCTTCTACATACTTTTGGTAAAAAATAAATCGTAATAAGCGACTGGTTCGCGCAAAAGTTGTAGCGACTAAAAAATAGGGGACAGAATTATAATTTTTTTTAATATTTTTTTTTTACTAGTAATGGCGGCGATCTGCGATTTTTATTGGAACTGCAACATTATGGCAGACACGTTTGACACATTTTTGGCACCATTCACATTTATGCAGCGAACAGTGCTATAAATATGCACTAATTACTGTATAAATGTGACTGGCAGGGAAAGGGTTAACACTATGGGGGCGAGGAAGGGGTTAAATGTGTAGCCTAGTGAATGTTCTAACTGTAGGGGGAGGGGACTGACTGGGGGAGGTGACCGATCTGTACCCCTATGTACAAGGGACACAGCATCGGTCTCCTCTCTCCCTGACAGGACGTGGATCTGTGTGTTTACACACACGGATCCACGTCCTTGTCTGTGTAACCACCAAACGCAGGTGCCTGGTGCCAGGCATGCGCATCGGCATCTCAGTGATGCGGTGGGCACCGTATATAGACGGCCTCCCGGCAATTGGGATCCACACTGCGGCCGTACAAAGTCATACGACCGGCAGGAAGTGGTTAAACAAACATGGAGGGCAGAAATGTCAAGGCTGTAAGTAGAATGCTTACAAATTATAATTTCTCCTGAAATAAAGTAAAGAGTCTTTCTCTTGCTTATATGGATGTCTCTGTGCCACAGAAAATGGTCTTGTATCCTGCTTACTTTGTTGTGGCGATCACATGGAGGCCAAGCAGATAAAAGCTGATGAATATTTTCTGATTGTGAAAGTAAAATCCTATTTTCTTGGATGACAAAGATGAAGAGTGAATAGAATGCATCAGTTGACTTTGCTTGTGAAAGAGTCACCTTTTATGTTGTGGAAAAGCAACGAAAACAATATTGTATTCATTTATTCAGCTCAAAGGCCTAATTGTGTTTAGACATCTATTGAATAATTTACTCTTTTTTGAACAGTTTATAGGCTCTTGAACAAGTTGACAGCAAAGTTGGATTTGCAATTGTATCAAATACATTTTTTACCATCTACACCATGAGAAGCATTTCTCTCTTTTTCCCCGATGGTTACACCTTTGAACTGGTACCACTACGTGGCTTTTGAGGTGCTCTGCTCACCTATTCGATCGTGGTTTCTGACCTGGAGGTCAAGCCTGGAGTTATCCGAAGCTGGCCCTATCTAGGAGGAATTTCCAGACGGAGATCCAGGGGGGCAACCGGTCCACATAAGCCTGTAAGACCCTCCCACCGTATGGTGAGTAGAGGGTCCACCTTGTCTGGTAAGGGTACCTTATTCACACTTACTATGCTGTTGTAACCAAGGGAGGATCGCATTCCTGAAATTGTATTGAGGCCTAATTGGAGGAACGTATCCACATATTGATTATATGGACTCACTCTCCCCTTCACACATATAGATCAATTGATCAATTGTGGGTGGCACCACGTTTAAGGAATTGCTCGAGCAAGGGTGTTATGGACATTCTTTCTAAAAATCACAATATATGGACTAACCAATAGTTGTTTTGCACATGTGTTTTATTTTGCGTTTGTCACTTATTTGTCACAGGTGCACTTAGTGTAATATTTTTGTGCCTACATAGCACTCTTTGTATGTTCTTTTGCACTATAGAATATATACTGGGTGCTCTGACAGATTTATACTATAGTCTGGGAGTTACCCCCCTTTTTTGAGTTTTTTTACTGTGGTTCACTGACCTATTGACACATTATTTGTATATATACACAACTCAGAATCTTTTTTCAGTTGTGGTTCACTAACCTAGACCTTCTGCTTCCAACTACTGCTTCTACTAATTAGTCTATTTAACATGAAAAACATGACTATGCATGTGAATCCACATACAATGTAGACAAATAAGGAATAATCACACAAATCACAAATAAAGTCCATAAATAATTGGCCCACTGTGTATGGCAACCATAATGTTCAAAAATTAAACAGATGTCAAAATCTTCTGTAAAAAACACCACCCAAGGTTGTATGCTCACCTCACTGATGGGTCCCAATATTTGGTGCAACACAAGCCTTATTTTGCATAGGATGTTAAATCAGTGGCTGCGGGTAGATGTCTCAGTAGATTAGACAGTCAGCATGACACCAACTTTAACCACTTCCCGACCGCTGCACGCCAATATACGTCAGCAGACAGAATGGCACGGGTGCACAAAAGGGAGTACACGTACATCCCTTTGTCATCGTGGGATAGCCGTGTGAGTGTACCTGCTGGTCCCGTGGACTTAATGTCCACAGGCGGCCTGCGATCGTGGTGAGGAGAGGCAGAACAGGGAAATGTAAACAAGGCATTTCCCTGTTGTGCCTAATGACAGGGCAGAGATCTTTTGTTCCCTGTCATTGGGAACAGTGATCTCTGTCATGTCAGTGGTAGCCCATCACCCCTACAGTTAGAACACGCTGAGGGAACTCACTTAAAGGGTCACTAAAGGGAATTTTGTTTTAGCTAAATAGCTTCCTTTACCTTACTGCAGTCCTGGTTTCATGTCCTCATTGTTCGTTTTTGCTTTGATGTTGCTGTAATTCCTCTCTGTTCTGGACACTTCCTGGTTGTCTTTTTCCTGATAACCACAGTACTGGGAGATTTCTCACTGTGGTGACTAATCAAGGAGGTGTGATTACTGTGTGTCTAAAACTCCTCAGCACCAATCCAGTTTTGTTTTACAATCCATCACTGCCCTCTATTGGCTCTCTGGCTCTGTACTTTAGAGAACCAGGAAACAACAGCAAAAACGAAACTAAACTGCAGGCACATTATATGATTGGTTTTTATCTATTTTTAATCTTTTTTAAAAGGAATCAGTTAACTATTATGTCTCTATACCCTGTAAACAGCCATTTCAGCTACAATTTTTTTTCCTTTAGTGACCCTTTAACCCCTTCCTTGCCAGTGACATTTATACTGTAATTAGTGACTATTTTTAGCTCTGGTCGCTGTATAAATGTCAATGGTTCCAAAATAGTGTCAAAAGTGTCCGATCTGTCCACCCCAGCACCATTTCTAATAAAAAATAAATTATAATAACAATGCCATAAATCTATTCCCTATTTTGTAGACGCTATAACTTTTGTGCAAACCACTCAGTATACACATATTGCAATTTTGTTTACCAAAAATGTATAGAAGAATTTATATCGTTCTAAACTGAGGAATAAATTTGTTTTTGTTTTTATATATTTCATGGGGATATTTATTATAACAAAACGTAAAAAATATTATTATTTTTTTCAAAATTGTCTGTCTTTTTTGTTTATAGCGCAAAAAATAAAAACCACAGAGGTGATCAAATACTATCAAGAGAAAGCTCTATTTGTGGGGGGAAAAAGATGTAAATTTTGTTTGGGTGCAGCGTCGTACGACTGCGCAAATGTCAGTTAAAACGACGCAGTGCTGAATCGCAAAAAATCCTCTGGTCATTAACCCCCTTAGCGGTATCCCCGAGCGTGACTCGGGGTGGTTTTTCCATGTTAGGATCGGTATCCCCGAGTCACGCTCAGGGTAGATGTGCAGAGCGTGCAGCGGCGCGGCTTACCTTTCGCAGCATCCACAGACAGGGAATTACTTACCTTGTCCCTGGATCCTGCGATGCATACCCGCTGTGTGAGCGAGCTGTGTCCTCGCTCGATTCACAGTGTCCCCGTGTGCCGCCGATCTCCGTTCCCTGCGACGTTACGACGCACGGGGGCGGAGAACGGCCAAATTCAAAAAAGTAAACAAACACATTACATACAGTATACTGTAATCTTATAGATTACAGTACTGTATGTAAAAAATACACACCCCCCTTGTCCCTAGTGGTCTGCCCAGTGCCCTACATGTTCTTTTATATAATAAAACCTGTTCTTTCTGCCTGAAAACTGTAGATTGTCCATAGAAACCAAAAGTGTCCCTTTATGTCAAAAATGGTTTTAGAGCAGCTAGAAAACAGCGATAATAAATTATAATCACTTGCAGAATTGTGCGATAGCGATTTGTGGGGAAATTCGTCATAAAAACATAAAAGTAATGACAGCGACAATTCTGCAACTGAGCAAATTTCAGTGATTTTGAGTTGATTACATTATTGAATAATTTTTATTATAATTATATTATTATTTGTTATAATTATTTATAATTATTTATTATATTATAATTTATAATTTTGTTTTTAAAAAAAATGTATACCCCGGATGCCTACTAGACTCTTGTTTGGTCAGATTTAAATGAGTTATTCTTAAGAATTGCGGGCCTACAGTATAAAACGGCAAATTTCCTTGCAAAATAATGGTACCGCTTTTGGTACGTAATTCCAGACAGAATCATACCGCCAGGGAGGTTAAGGGGGTAAAACCTTCCGGTGCTGAATTGGGTAAAGTGGTTGAAACCCAGGAAAAAAAACTTGCAAGACAAAGGTATAATGAGCTAGTATGCATTGCTTACTAGCTCATTATGAAATACTTACCTTAGATCGAAGCCCCTGCACCAGTCCCCGCACACCTCTGTGGCCGGCGACATGTCTCCTGGAGATATTTCCGGGCATCGCGAGTCATCTGACAGCCAGCTAAAGGTATGGTGGTGAACAGCCATGTCTGTGAACTGCAAACTAATTGGATTTACCACAAACCCAACCTCAAACCCAAAGCTCATTTCTATTAGAAACCACATTTTGCAGAGGTGCCTTCACGGGCAGGTGTATGCAACAAAATCCTCTGTTTCCAATCCAAAATGTTACAAACTGTTTATAACTAAGTTATCAGTGATAGCTTGCTTGATCAAGTTCTGGGGAACATTTGTAATATATAGATATTTATCACAGGAAAAACTAGTTCTAACATGGAACAAGAAAATCACAAAGGCAGTAGAGCTCCTAATGACTGAGATGTCTGTAAGTTAAAAAAAAAAAAAAAAAAAAAATTATAAATACATAGCAGGATCAGGATAATCATTTTTTTCAATACATCTTGTTATTTCTAAAATAATAATATGAGTTCAGATTTGCTTGCAGAATATTTAAGAGATAACGGGGAATGCAGGGAATGTTCTGAAGACTCCGCCTGATTCCAGGGATAGCTTTTGGCACTCTGTTTACTGCTTTCAATCGCTAATGAAAAGCAACAGAAAACCTTGTGTAGGAGGTTTATTATGCTCCACGACCTGCACGCAGCAGATTAAGAACAGGCTGTACCTTGTTCAAGCATGTACAATTTACAAGATACACAGCCATGATAAAAATGTAAAGACTCTTGTAGGACTGAGTAGTGTGAGGCCCACCACTAGGTACTAAATAAAGCCTTGTACACACTATTCGAAAATCGGAGGAGCAATTATTTGCATTTTTCGTGTCTTGTCCCGTGTGGAAAACGAAAATGCCTAGAACGGTATGAAAATTCTCAAACAACAGAGGACAACTTCCCATATACGTAGCTATGGTCTACGTCTAGTCTGTGGTTGTGCTTTGTTTCTGATCATGCACAGACTTTCTCATTTGATTTTTATAGGGTGAATATTGTATCAGTTAAACAAAAAAAATTGGATGTTATGATAACTAACGAGAATTTGTCCCTTAAAACAATCGCTCTGAATATGGATATCTTTGTCTAATTTTTTAATAGTGGAATTTACTAAAACTAGAGAGTACAAAATCTGGTGCAAATGTGCATTGTAGCCAATCAGCTTCTAACTTTAGCATTTTCAATTAAGCGTTGCCAAAAAAAAAAAAAAACTCTGGAAGCTGATTGGTTACTATGCACCAGATTTTGCACTCTCCAGTTGTAGTAAATCAACCCAGTGTGCACTAGGCTTTAGAAATAAAGAAGATATACCTTGGTTAAATGTATTATGCAGATAAAACTATATTCACAGAAATTACTGGCTTTAATGAAAGGTTTAAGCCACTTAATTTTTATCTCGGTTATAGAAAATGCTTGCTTCTCCTAATGGAAAACCCTTCTTCAAGAAATGTATATACCATATGAAATTGCTAAATAAGTCATTATTTAATTTGAGGATGTGAACCCTAACTAGTTATATATATATAGGGCTAGATTCATAAAGCCTGCCGTAAGTTTGTGCGGGCGTAGTGTATCTGAGATACGCTACGCCGCCGTAACTTAGTGAGGCTGGGGCTGGATTCACAAAGAACCTGCGCCCTAAGTTACGGCGGTGTAGCGTAAATCTCTCGGCGTAAGCGCGCCAAATTCAAATTCAGAAGAGGTGGGCGTGTTTTATGTAAATAAAACATGACCCCACGTAAATGACTTCTCTAACGAACGGCGCATGCAAATGGCCAATGCTTTCGACGTGAACGTAATTTACGCAAAGCCCTGTTCGCGAACGACTTACGCAAACAATGTAACATTTTCAAAATTCGACGCGGGAACGACATCCATACTTAACATTGGCTATGCCTCATATAGCAGGAGTAACGTTACGCCGGAAAAAGCCTTACGCAAACAACGTAAAAAAAATCAGTCGGGCGCACGTACGTTTCTGAATTGGCGTATCCAGCTCATTTGCATATTCTACGCTGAAATCGACGGATGCTCCACCTAGCGGCCAGCGTAAATATGCAACTAAGATACGATGGCGTAAGAGACTTACGCCAGTCGGATCTTAGCCTAATTTCGGCGTATCTTGCTTTCTGAATACAGAAAGAAGATACGCCGGCGCAGCTTTGAATTTACGCGGCGTATCAATAGATACGCCGGCGTAAATTCTTGCTGAATCTAGCCCATAGTGTCATAAATATATTAAATACATGTAAAAATAGAAATAATAATAAGAATACAAATTTGTCTTTTTTCAATTAAATACTTATTTTAAACTTTTTTTGTAATCATTCATCTCACTGCTGCTGATTTGCTGCAGTCACTTCCATCAACGATTTAGAAATGTAACGCACTTCTGCAATTCAGGAATGGTTACATGGCATTTGTAAAGGTGTGTCTTTATCAGAAACCAGTGCGGCATGCTGACAACACAGAATCACATTTGCAGGACGTGGACGTGTTGTCACCTTATAACAGGAAGTACCAGAACAAGGCCCTTCATGGTATAATAATTATTATTATATATTATTATTATAATACAGGATTCAAATAGCGCAAACAATACAAGAGGATTAAAAGGGCCCTGCTCATAAGAGCCTACAATCTAAAGGGGTGGGGCAAGTGGTACAGAAGGTTATAATTGTGATGGATCAGCTGACGGAAGTGATAAAAGATTAGTTGGAGGCATGATAGTCTTCCCTGAAGAGATGAGTTTTTAGGGATCATGTAAGGCAGCCAGAGTAGGAGATAGCCATACAGATTGAGATAGAGAGTTACAGGGGATGGGAGGGGCTCTGGAGAAGTCCTGGAGACGAGTATTAGAGGAAGAGAATGAGAGCAGGAAGTCTTGATTGGTGCAGAGAGGATTTTTGGGTGATATTTAAAGACACAATTGGTGATGTAGCTTGGGCAGAGTTGTAAATGGCTTTGTATGTTGTTCTTAGTGTTTTGAATTAAATCTGCTTGCCAATTAGAAACCAGTGTAGGGATTGGCAGTGAGGCACAGCAGACACTGAGCAGTTGGTAAGGTAGATGAGTCTGGCAGCAGCATTCATGATAAACTGAAGAGGAGATAGCATACAGAGAGGTAGGCCTATGAGGAGAGAGTTGCAATAGTCAATAAGAGAGATAACAAGGGAGTGAAAGTGGTTGTAAACCCTTTACAACCACTTTAATTTACAGGAAAGCCTAGATTAAGGCTTTCCAGAAGGAAAAACACTGCGCTAGATAGATAAGTGGGTAATACACCCCAATATTAGGTGATAAATTAGTAGCTGCCAGTACCAAAAAAATTGTGATACAAAAAATTCCTAAAACATGTGTAAAATACAGTAAATCGATTAAAAAAAAAAAAAAACTGAAGAAGATCTAAAATAAATTGATCTTAAATAGACAATATTGAACAGTGAATGAAAAACACTTCACACACTGGCAAATTCATATATAAAAAATAGAAGGGAGGGAGTTGGCCGGACTTTTGAAACCGAAAAAGTTTGTCCGATGGAGCGTACACACGGTCGGATTTTTTGGAAAACGCTCATTTTGAAGTTTGTTGGCAAAAAGTCTGACCGTGTGTACGGGGCTTGATAGAAAGTCTATCTTAATATGGATTAGCCGTGTGTTGCGATGTATTTACGAAAGTACAAAATTACGAATCCATTAAACTAAAATTATTATCTAACAAAATTACGAATTTCGATTTAACGAAAATAAATTAGACAGAATTACGAATCATTCAGTATAAACGAAAATAAAACTGTTACGAAAATACGAACGGGTCCGAATAGGAAAACTTGCGTCTTACGAAACACGAATGGGTCCGAATAGGAAAACTTGCATCTTACGAAACACGAATGGGTCCGAATAGGAAAACTTGCGTCTTACGAAATTACGAATCTTTACGAAATCTACGGAACGAGACGAAACTAAACAAAAAAAAAAAGATTTTTTTTGTTGTGCACATGTCAATTATGAATTTTAATGCAAAAAAACAATATATAACAACATTTTTTGGTAGGTTATAAAAAATGAAGTTTACCAAGTAAACTGATAGACAACCTATCATGCTTTAAAATTGCACATGCTCGTGGAATGGTGCCAAACTACGGTACTTAAAAATATCCATAGGCTTTTACAAGTTACCAGTTTAGAGTTAGAGAGGAAGTCTAGTGCTAGAATTATTCAGGAGTTTTCAGATCATGTGACCATGGTGACAACAAATCACGGTGGTCATGTGATCTTAAGCCCCGCCCCACCTCTCTGTGTCATAAACCTCTTAAAGGGCCAAGAGGCGCCGGTACGAAGAGGTTAATGTAATTCCAAATGTACTAAAACAGGTTTTGTTACAATGTGTATGATTTTTCGTACAATTTTCACAAATGAAGACCATATTCACAGTTGACATTTTGTTTGTTTGAAGCAAATGGTGTATCCTGCTCTTTTGAAAATTTTCATCACTGTGGTCAAAAAATAATATCAATTTGACACTAACCATTAAAAAATCAAACAAAAGTTCTTGAAGATGAAAATTTCCGCACATATTTTTACCAGCTTAAATTGCTGATATCCAAGCATTGTGTATCCAAAACTGACTTTCCTGTGAATTCTTCCTTTCTAATTAAAGTATGGTAATCCGTGAAAAGTGTCATTTTTTTTGTAAAATGTTTACAGGCCCCATAAATGTAGTTAATATTTATTCCAACAGCAACTACCTAAGTCATAATTATAATTTGCACTGATGATCATCTTAATGCTTTTTTTTAATTTGTTGATCTACACATCATATTCAGGTGCTGGAGATTTTCCTGAAGACCCTGATATCAAAGGTGGGCTTATAGCTATATAAAGGGTTAAAAGGCCTTGGCCTAGGGAGGCCAAAATGGCAAGGCCTGCTATGTCTGCCCTGTTCACAAAGCCAACAGAGATTAAGGCCTCGTACACACGACCAAGTTTCTCGGCAAAAACCAGCAAGAAGCTTGCTGGGTTTTTTTTTTGCCGAGGAAACCGGTCGTGTGTACATTTTTCGACGAGAAAACCGTCGAGGATCTCGTCGGGCCAAAAAGAAAGCATGTCTCACAAGAAACTCGACGAGCAAAACGATGTGTTTCGCACATCGAGTTCCTTGGACGTGTGTACGAGGCTTCAGGCATCAACAATTCCAAAAACACTATTACTTTGTGCCAAACAATGACCTAGTTATAGAGGATGGAGATCTAGTATGCAGTATTATTTGCCCACTAACAGTTAGATTGCCAACTGCAACTGATGTGCATGGAGCCTGCTCTGCTGAGATGTGGTATATGAACAGAGAAACTGAACCCAAGAAAGAGAGAATGTCATATTATTGATTTGAAAAAGGAAAACCGTAATGAAATGGTACTGGTAACACATAAAATGTAGCCTAGGGTGAAAAAGTGTATCTGACAAGGTCATCAATGTATGCATAATTTACCAGTTACAGATCTTTCCTCCACTTTATAGATAATTCCTAGAGTTGCTAAACGGGCTGTTGAAAATTCAATTTACTTTCTTATTGTACAGAACATTTATTGTAGATTAGTATTTATGATAGCTTGGAACCTTTCACCCCTGTAACCTTACACAGGGTATAACATGCTTCCCAGATCTCATAAACCTATTCCAGTAACAGGCTCTGCTATATGTTTACAAGTATTCACTTGACGTTCCTGTACGGCTATGTCCAAGGACTGATGGAATTTCCAATAACACGAGACAATGTTTATAGAAATATGCTCCGTTAGGTCTTGGTAAAGGTCAGACATCTTACGTGTTCCCACACACCTACAGTAATTCCTGTCAAAGGAGCTAAACAACAGGATTATCATTTGATATTTTTTTATTTTTGGAGACTTCTATTGTAAGAGCTTGGTGCTTAAAACTCTCTCATTGTGAATTGCATTGACTTATGTTAAATGAGATCACAGATCAGCGGCTTTGAAATTGCGCTGAAGTATCGCAATCTCAAAGCTGCACTGGTGTGAACCAAGGTTTACATACATAAAGCCACAGCCACGTGAGGCTCCAGTCCCCAGTCTTCTCTCCTTTATTGTTTACATAAGGCAGGGTCTTTCATTGGGTGTGCACGACATTACCTGTGTGATTTGAACACTTCTTATTGGTGGGGTTCTCTCGGGATCCAGAAGTGGAGTCAGCACATGTGGATGGTAGGGGACCAGCTGGCACAGATGCATCTGCAGCTCTCGATTAGCAACCTCCAGTAACTGAGAATGACACCACTAAAAGACCAAAGTGACAGATTTAGGTGTGTATACCTTGCTTCACAAGTTAAAGGGACACTAAAGGAATTTTTTTTTTTAGCTAAATAGCTTCCTTTACCTTACTGCAGTCCTGGTTTCATGTCCTCATTGTTCGTTTTTGCTCTAATCCTTCTCTGTTCTGAACACTTCCTGGTTGTCTGTTTCCTGATGAAAAAGGGCATGGGAGATTTCTCTCTGTGGTCACTAATCAAGGAGGTGCGATTACTGTGTGTCTAAAATCCCTCAACACCAATCAGTTTAGTTTTACAAACCATCACTGCCCTGTATTGGCTCTGTGTCTCTGTACATCACACAAGCAGGAAACAGCATGCAAAAACGAAACTGAAACTGTAGTACATTATATGATTGATTCTTATCTATTTTTTATCATTTTTAAAAGGAATCAGTTAACTATTATGTCTCTATACCCTGTAACCAGTCATTTCAGCAAAAAAAATGTTTTCCTTTTACAACTCCTTTAAGAAAAAAAGAAGTGCAGGATGTAAAATATTTGAGAGATGTACTTTAGGTTACCATGTCTGTAAACCTGGCAAATCCCTTGCAAGGGGGTTGAAAGTTTTAACGTAACATAGAGAGGGAAGATCACTATTCACAAAGCACTCGCCGACAACGTTGCGCCGGCGTAACGTAAATAGGCCGGCGTAAGCCCGCCTAATTAAAAGTAGGTGGAAGGTGGGCGTGATGTATTTAAATGAATCGTGACCCCATGTAAATGCATCGCCGAACGAACGGCGCATGCGCGCGCATGCTTAGTATCACGTCGAATTTACTCCCTAACATATACGCCGGCTCAATGCCTGTGACGTGAACGTAACCTACGCCCAGCACCATTCACGTACGACTTACGTAAACAACGTAAAAATCGACGGCTGTTCCGACATCCATACCTTAACATGACTTACCCCTGCTTTATGAGGGGTAAACTTACGCCGGACGTAAGCCTTACGTAAACGGCGTAGCTTAATACGACGGGCGCAAGTATGTTTGTGAATCGGCGTATCTAGGTCATTTGCATATTTGACGCGTAAATCGACGGAAGCGCCCCTTTGGGCCAGCGTAAATATGGACCCAAGATACGACGGCGTACTAAGACTTACGTCGGTCGGAAGAAGCCATATTAAGGCGTATCTAGTATTGTGAATAAGGCGCATAGATACGACGGCGCATCTCTAAACTTACGCTGCGTATCTGTAGATACGCCAGAGTAAGTGTTTTCTGAATGTGGCCCCTTGTGTTTCCTATTTGTGTGATTTATACTAAAGAACAAAAACATACAGCGCACAAGGGTTAAGTGAATGTCACTTTATAGTCTGTAATGTGTGGAAAAACATATATGCATGAAAAATTGAAAAGTTGAAAAAAAAGTTGAAAAAAAATTTGAAAATTTTTTAAAAAAATGGAAGTAGCCACTAATAGCACACAGGAAAAAAGCACATTAAATTTTTTTAAAAATACTAATAACAATAGTCCGCATAACATAAGCAGCAGTTCACGTGGAGATGGTAGAGTGAAAACACATACACTTCGGGGGAGATGTTTAGGAGTGAATCCAAGTAGTGTGCATACACTTGTATGCAGAGGTAATGCAATACCTCAACAAAAGCAGCCGCTTCTACGTCTCAATGCAGGGAGATGGAATCCGTTGGTGGGATGATGACAGCCACACTGGGAGCAGATGTAGAAGTTATATCCATGCAGAGATGGATACTGCCGTTTAAAGACCACTAGCTCAGGGGCTGATGGAAAGGAAACCTTCCTCGCAAACAGAGATCTCCAGCGGCAGGGGAAGTCCTGGAGGGGAGCCACCAAGCCGGTTCAGTGACGCAGCCGCGTCACACGGGAGCGAGGAAAGGGGGATGGTAGCCTGATGGAGTCACACAGAAAGCAGGAGGTGTCCGGACACCTTCGATCCAGCGTCAGGTGACTCAAAGCAAAGACTTTGATAAAGCGTCTTGGCACGCGAAACATGTCAGTCACGGCTCACCAGTACAATCTTTGATGCCCCTATATGTTTGCAGCAAGCACACTGCAGCTGATGTGTAGTGCCGACACTCGGGAAATCCTCTCAGTGACACTAGCGCCAGCATCTCTACTGCTCGTTTTCTGCCCACACTGATTGGTGCTTTGAGTCACCTGACGCTGGATCGAAGGTGTCCGGACACCTCCTGCTTTCTGTGTGACTCCATCAGGCTACCATCCCCCTTTCCTCGCTCCCGTGTGACGCGGCTGCGTCACTGAACCGGCTTGGTGGCTCCCCTCCAGGACTTCCCCTGCCGCTGGAGATCTCTGTTTGCGAGGAAGGTTTCCTTTCCATCAGCCCCTGAGCTAGTGGTCTTTAAACGGCAGTATCCATCTCTGCATGGATATAACTTCTACATCTGCTCCCAGTGTGGCTGTCATCATCCCACCAACGGATTCCATCTCCCTGCATTGAGACGTAGAAGCGGCTGCTTTTGTTGAGGTATTGCATTACCTCTGCATACAAGTGTATGCACACTACTTGGATTCACTCCTAAACATCTCCCCCGAAGTGTATGTGTTTTCACTCTACCATCTCCACGTGAACTGCTGCTTATGTTATGCGGACTATTGTTATTAGTATTTTTAAAAAAATTTAATGTGCTTTTTTCCTGTGTGCTATTAGTGGCTACTTCCATTTTTTTAAAAAATTTTCAAATTTTTTTTCAACTTTTCAATTTTTCATGCATATATGTTTTTCCACACATTACAGACTATAAAGTGACATTCACTTAACCCTTGTGCGCTGTATGTTTTTGTTCTTTTGCTTTTTGCCCATGTCTCCTTAGTGGTTGACAGCTGCACGGATTGTGTTTTAGTGAAACTTCTTTAACCACTGACCACACTGTGGTTTACCGTCCTTATGGTGTAGCGCTTCATGCGGGTGTTTCTTTGTATGTAGTGTGATTTATACTGAAGCCAATTGACCTGTGATCGCTGTTTCCTAAATTGCCCCGTATTTCCACACCCGTGATCAGGTCTGTATTGTTGGCAATCAGTAAATCTAGTGACGCTTTGTTTATAGTTGGTGCGTCTACCATCTGACCAATGAAATTTTCCTGCAAGACATTTAGGAACTGGCGAGTCTCAGACGAATGCGTGGTTCCCTCTGCCCAATCTATGTCTGGATAATTAAAATCCCCCATTATGATAACACTTCCCATCCTTGCTGCTAATCCAAATTGTGATAGGAAGTCTGTCTCCCCCTCCTTCCTCAGGTTAGGGGGTCTATAGCATACTCTCAGCATTACTTTCCCCTTAGCTTCATCACTTTGGAGCTCTATCCATAAGGATTCCACCTCCTCCCTAGCTCCCTTATTGATGTCATCTCTCACATTAACTTGTACATTATTCTTGATATATAGGAATACCGCTCCCCCTTTTTTACTCTCTCTATGGCTGCGATAAAGGTAATGCCCTTGAATGGTTGCCAGCCAATCATGAGAGCTGTTGAACCAGGTCTCTGAACTTCCCACAAAATTGAAATCCTCCTCGTTCAACAGTATCTCTAGTTCACCCATCTTGTCCGCCAGGCTCCTGGCATTGGGGAACATGCCACGTAGTTTAGACCGGTCGCATACTGTCCTCTTATTGGGTGTTCCAAGATTGCAACTTGGACTTGTTACTATACAGTAAAACCTTGGTTTGAGAGTAACTTGGTTTGAGAGCGTTTTGCAAGACAAGCAAAATGTTTTAATAAAAATTTGCCTTGATATACAAGCGATGTCTTGATATAAGAGTAGCATCATGTCACAACTGAGTATAAAAAAGAAGAGAGGAGCCCCTAAGTATAGCAATATGGTTACATTTAATGAAGGTACAACATTTAGCAACTTATTGCTACACTTAGAGGTGCCTCTCTTCTCTTTTATACCCTGTAAAAAAAATGCTTTGATATACAAGTGCTTTGGATTACAAGCATGTTTCTGGAACTAATTATGCTCGCAAACCAAGGTTTTATTGTACTTACCCCTGGTTTATATTAAATGCATGAAGCCAAAAAACCTTGAGCCTTTAGAACCACTTTAGAGGAAGCACCAGCTAACTTACCGTATTTATCGGCACATAACACGCCCAGGCGTATAACACGCACCCTAACTTTAAGAGGGAAATTTCAGGATTTTTTTTTTCACAGCACCCTGCGTATAACACACAGGCACAGTTTACCCTTTTCTTTTCAGGGTAAAGTGAGTGTTACAGTACTTCATTTTTATCTTCTGTAAAGGTGGGGAGGGAAAATAATATGTCAAGATAGTCAGGGAAGTTTGACCAGTTTAGACTTAATCTATCCATAGCTGCCAGCATTAGGAAATGAATCCCAGTGTTGTGCGATAATCCAGCTGGATTGTGGATAGTAAGAATGAAAATCTTGTCATATGACTTCTCACATCTGCCAGGGCATGCTGTAATCATATGGCAGCCCCATCGCTTTAACTTAAGTAATGTGATAGCGGGCACTGATTTTCTCCTGGGCCGCTATGTATGGACGTTGCTGGCTAAAACTGAGTGGTTTGATTTCCCTGAAATCCATTTTTCTGCAAGAATACCAATTATGCAGCCAAAATGTGTCTGAGGAGAAAACTCTTATTAAGGTGTTTGGAAAAATCAGCTTGAAAGAATTATACAATTCATTTTTTTAGTGTGTGTGTGTGTGTGTGTGGGGGGGGGGGGGGGGGGGTTAATTATAATATTTTAGACTATTTAGATTTAGTGCCCCTTAAATTATTTTATGCTTGTTTTAATTTATGTACCTTTTCTTCTTTTCAGTGTCTGTTTAAAATAACCTTATAATATAATGCAGCTAAGGAGGGGCTGTATTTTTTTAGATAGTTTAAAGGAGCTTCCATAATCCTCAGGATCCACTTACGGCTCATTGCACCCACAATGGTGATATTTTACTGAAAATATCCAAGTTTTGTTGAAGGAATAATTACCTAGTTACAGCCAAGTTTATTTCAGCTACTAATTTGTCCTGGACACAAAGGGGAAATTTTGTGTGCAAGTACAAATTTAAATAAAGAAAGTACAGGCAGTACAACACACATGTTACTAGTTCAAAAGCTGAAATTTGTAGATTTTAGACCTTAACCACCTCAATACAGGGCCCTTTCACCCCCTTCTTGCCCAGGCCATTTTTCAGCTTTCAGTGCTGTTGTACTTTAATGACAAATTGCACGGTCATGCAAGACTGTACCCAAATTCATTTTCTTTTCTTCTTCACACAAATAGAGCTTTCTTTTGGTGGTATTTATTCACTGCTGGGATTTTTATTCTATATAAAAAAAAGAAGAAGAAAGACTAAAAAGTTTGAAAAAAAACGTTTTTCTTATTTTCTGTCAGGAAATTTAGTAAATAAGTAATTATTCTCCTTCACTGATGTGTGCTAATGAAGCTGGACTGATGGGCACTGATAGACTGCACTGATGAGGTGACACCTATGGGCACTGATGAGGCGGCACTTATGGGCACTGATTAGGTGGCACTAATATGCCGTACTGATGGGCACTGATAGGTGGCACTGATATGAGGCACTGATAGGCGGCACTGGTGGGAACTGATGGGCAGCACTGGTGGGAACTGATAGGCGGCATGGTTAGGCAGCACTGATGGGCACTGATGGACAGTACTGATGGGCACTGATGGGCAGCACTAATGAGCAGGCACTGATGGACACTGAAAAGCTGCACTGGCTGGCATAACTTATGGGCACTGATTGGTGGAACTGATGGGTGGCACTGATGGGCACTGCTGGGACTTTTCTGTAATCAGGACACTGATGATCAGAGCCCTGATTACTTGTCTAGGTCTCCCATGCGAGGAGATGCCGACTCTGTCAGTGTGAGGCGAGGAGAGACGATTCACAGCACTTCCGTATTTACATGTAGCTGTGATTGGACAATTACATGGCTAAAGAGCCACGGCAGCGGGCGTTCTGGGGCGCCGTCATATGATGTCCTCCCAGAACGAGAGCCATACCGTCCCTCTATCATTTGACAGTAGGCAGGTGGCAAGTGGTTAAAAGGACCCTCTGACGATAGATACACTATTGTCAAAATAATCGGTACGCCTGCCTTTACACGCACATGAACTTTATCTGGCATCTAATTTTCTGGCTTCTATAAAAGGCTCATGTCTCATTTTCAGGACTAACAACATCTTCATATTTTGATAGGTGTGCACAAGCAATGACTAATTTCCCTGCCCCTAATGGCAGGCAGCACCAGATCACAAAAGAATAGTCAGGGGGCATTAAGCAATAACACTTTGCTCCCATGGTACCACCTGAACTCAGGGTGGTAAGAAGTCATACATGGATTCTGGGGGTACGGCTGTCTGCCGGGAAAACTGCCATGACAGCTTTTGGCCGGGAAAAGTGGCCGTGTGTATGCTCAATGGCAGTTTTCCCGACAGGAAAACCACCGGGAATCGCGGCAGGAAAAATTAGAACATGTTCTCTTTTTTCCTGCCGCGATTCCCGGCGGTCTTTTCCCCCCGGCAGTTTCCCTATGACTGATTCCCGGTCAAAGCTCTCACCGCAGTTTTCCTGACGGGAAAACCTCTGGTGTGTACAAGGAAAAGTTACCGAGCATGTTCTCGGTTTTCCCCCCGGGGATTTTTACCGCCGGGAATCCCGGTCGTGTGTACAGGGCTAGACACTGACTCGGCCACCTCCTCTTGTATGCAGTGCCATTTTTAGGTTTTCCATGTTTTCCCCATTTTTGATTGGCCAAGAAAAGTCTTGGAGATGCACAAGAAATTCCAACAATCCATGATAGATTTCATGACAGCTCAAAAACATTTGAATAACTTACAAAATCAGCACCCTCCACCTTTAAAAATATGTCAGCAATGGGAGCTTTTTTATATCTATCCAGTGGCGACACTAGGATAGATAAACCAGCCCCTGTAAAAGTTAGTATAGGGCAGTATAGTGGCAGGTTAGGGTAGTATAGAGTGGTAAAGTGGCAGGTTGGTGTAGTGGGGTGGTATAGGACAGGTTAAGGTGGTATAGGGCATGTTGGGGTGATATAGGGTAGTTTAGGGTGGTATAGGGCAAGTTAGGGTTGCATAGGGCAGGTTGGGGTGGTATAGGGCAAGTTATGGTGGCACAGGGCAGGTTGGGGTGGTATAGTGCAAGTTAGGGTGGCATAGGGCAAGTTGGGATGGCATGGAAAAGGTTGGGGTGGTACAGGGCAAGTTAGGGTGGCATTGGGCAGGTTGGGGTGGTATAGGACAAGTTATGGTGGCATAGGGCAGATTGGGGTGGTACAGGGCAAGTTAGGGTGGCATAGGGCAAGTTGGGGGGGCATGGGAAAGTTTGGGGTGGTACAGGGCAGGCTGGGGTGGTACAGGGCAGGCTGTGGTGGCACAGGGCAGGCTGGGTGGTACAGGGCAGGCTGGGGTGTTACAGGGCAGGCTGGGGTGGTACAGGGCTGTTTGGGGGGGTACAGGGCAGGCTGGGGTGGTATAGGGATGTTTGGGGAGGTACAGGGCAGGCTGGGGTGGTACAGGGCAGGCTGGGTGATACAGGGCAGGCTGGGGTGGCACAGAGCAGGCTGGGGTGGTACAGGGCAGGCTGGGATTGCACAGGGCAGGCTGGGGTGGTACAGGGTAGGCTGGAGTGGTACAGGGCAGGCTGGGATTGCACAGGGCAGGCTGGGTGGTACAGAGTAGGCTGGCATTGCACAAGGCAGGCTGGGTGGTACAGGGTAGGCTGGCATTGCACAAGGCAGGCTGGGTGGTACAGAGTAGGCTGGCATTGCACAAGGCAGGCTGGGTGGTACAGGGTAGGCTGGGGTGGTACAGGGCAGGCTGGGTGGCACAGGGCAGGCTGGGTGGTACAGGGCAGGCTGGGATTGCATAGGACAGGCTGGGTGATACAGGGTAGGCTGGCATTGCACAGGGCAGGCTGGGTGGTACAAGGTAGGCTGGGGTGGTACAGGGCAGGCTGGGTGGTACAAGGTAGGCTGTGGTGGAACAGTGCATCTTGGAACTCTATGTAGTGACACTGCAGAGTAACTTACTTACATAGCATGAATGCAGATGAAGACCCGGGCTTGTGGGCGGGGCTGCTGTGTCCTCACCTCTAGCTGCTTGAGCTG
This sequence comes from Rana temporaria, assembly GCF_905171775.1. Classification (NCBI taxonomy): domain Eukaryota; kingdom Metazoa; phylum Chordata; class Amphibia; order Anura; family Ranidae; genus Rana; species Rana temporaria. The sequence continues at coordinate 87,062,739 of NC_053489.1, read as the reverse complement.
CAGCATCATCGATGGTGAAGGAGTCTGTGGGAGGAGAAGAGGAGGCAGCCACACCCACAGCTCTGCCCACCATCTCCGGCTCACACGGGGATAGCCTTAATGAAGAATGTTACAGGCAGCCTCCCCGCATGGCTAGATGCCCTGCTCGCACCGCTCCAATCAATACAGTACAGTGTTTAGCGGCCCCGGTGTCACCCCCTCTGGCGGGTGTCACCTGCTGGGCATGTCAGCTAAAAAAAATAATAATAATTAAAAAAAAAAAAAAAAAAAAAACGGGATGGTGTCACCCCTCTAGTGGGTATCACCCGGGTGCGGACCGCTGCACAGGTTCCCTTTAAAATTTGCTTGCATTGTGCTGCAAATGCCTTAGTAGACTCTTCTGTTCATTACTTCTATAAATGGCAGATGATGGACTTTGAAGGCGTATATATGTTTAAAAATTGAATATTTATTGACAAAAAAGAAAGAAACATATAAAATCATTAAAAAACATATAGATAACTGTAACGGCTACCCAAGTAGTGTGAGGGTCTCAGCCGTTGGAGACGTCCTTTCCCCTGGCAAGCTGCGATATGCAGGTACTGCCGGTATATCCCATCGAACGCCCTTCCAAGAAACGAGACGGGCTACGTTTGCAGAGTCAAGCAGGACTGACTTTTAATGCCACATTTTTCTTCCTTATATCTGGTTACAAACTGTACAGAAACAAATGACACTCCCCCCCCCCCAGGGGGGACTTCAATACACACACTTTGAAACAATGACATTCCCTTGAGCCAATCAGCCGCTAGACGTTTTGGCTCCTACTTAGCTCGATCAGACAATAGAATTCAATTAACCTTTAAAACAATTATCACTCACACATAATCCCCATCAGCCTACACCTCACAGGAGGCTGTTACCTACACAAAAGAGAGTTCATTAGCTATGCGAAGGGTACATTAGCAATTAGCAGTGAAAGAGACTTGTCCAATTAACCCTTTGAGCTCAGAATACAATGTGGTACATCCAATTGTGACAAGCCATGCAGTTCCTTGTAGTCCTCCCTGCATGAAGATTATCGATGTCATGGCAGCATGCATATGTCCGTTACACTACTCCCCTTTTGTGGAACACTCCGGCAGACCCGGATTGGGTGCGGACCGCTGCACAGGTTCCCTTTAAAATTTGCTTGCATTGTGCTGCAAATGCCTTAGTAGACTCTTCTGTTCATTACTTCTATAAATGGCAGATGATGGACTTTGAAGGCGTATATATGTTTAAAAATTGAATATTTATTGACAAAAAAGAAAGAAACATATAAAATCATTAAAAAACATATAGATAACAATTAAGGCTATTCCTAAGAATGCCTAAAAATTAGCATAGCACAGCACCTATAACCAGGGCCACCATCAGGAATTATGGGGCCCCTTACACAGCTTCAGGCATGGGCCCTCCTGGAGCAGAGAACTGGGGGGGGGAGGGGGTGCGCTGCCACCTGAAATTGAGAAGCGGGGGGGGGGGGCCTTTACAAAAAAAAGAATAAATAAAGAGAATAATATATATATAAAAAAGGGGGGTAGCCATCCGGGGCCCTCTGGGCCCTTTAATAAAAAATATATATATATTTTTTTTTTAAAAAAAGGGGTGTTGCCATCTGGGGCCCTCTAATAAAAAAATGTATATATATATATATATATATATATACACACAAATTATTATTATTTTTTATAAAAAGAAATTACAAAAAAAAGGGGGTTGCCATCTGGGACCTCGGGGCCCTTTTTTTTCGAAACAAAGTTTTATTTATAATCAAAAGTAACAGTCGTACAATCATACTAGCATTTGTATATGAATTTTAGCATGAAAAATTTGACATTTAACATAGCCGGATTCAGTAGTGGAGTGTTCTTTTTTTATTTTTCCCTTTTTTTTTTTCCTTTTCTTTCCCTTCCCAAACAACTTTATTGTAACAGAGAGTGCATACATTTAATTACATACATCTAAAGTGTCAATGATTATATGAGGGTGTGCAGCATTCAGAATACCAACAGTTCAAAGCCGGTGTCATGGCCAATCTCTGGGCCCTTTAATAAAAATAAAAATAAAAAGAAGAAACCACTGGGCTTTAAATAAAAAAAAAATAATAAAAATAAAAAAAATAAACATTTATATAGTAAAAAAAAAGGGGGGGGGGGTTGTCATCCAAGGCCCTGTGGGCCTCCGGACCCCTTACAGGTGTACTGCCTGTACCGCCCTGATGGCGGCCCTGCCTATAACCTAGGGATACATAATATAAATAAGCAGAATTAACGATCAATTCCCACTAGTAATATGTAAAAAACAGCCCTTGTGGTTTGCAGGGGGTGGTGTGTCATGCGTAGCTCAGCCCGACATGTTGCACGTTGCAAGAAAGACGCTTCTTCTTTTTTTTAAACATATATATGCCTTAAAAGTCCATCATCTACCTTTTATTTTTTTCCAATTTTTGAATTATTGGGACGTGGCACTGTGAACTCCTTAAACCTCAGTTCCACAGCCCCACTCTGTGATGATCTGATTCATTATTTCATTACTTCTATAGGCAAACAATAAAGTCAGTGTAGCCACAGCTACTTTCCCCACATGTTTCTACAGTATAAATATAGTATTACAGTACATCAGACTGGAAATAATGATGGAAATTTCTTGAGTAATTACAATGACAGCAGCAGGATATATTTATGTTTTAGAAATGGATCTTTTTAAATGGTCATAGCTTGTTGGCTCCAATAATTGCTCTTAATTGCTTCCATGTTGTGAGGTTTCATCAATGAATTGCTGGATTCAGTGTCACTGCTTGTGACCATTGCCAAGTGAAATTGTAATTCAGGCCTATACCATAACAGTAAAATCAGCATGCTGCACTCTGCTATATTGTGTCTTTACAAATACTGTAAGCGAAAACCGAAATGACAGCATCACGGCTACTCAGGAGTAATCTTATGTAAATAAATGGAATGGTCTGTGTGTGGTATAATATTATAGCAGCAGATACAGTTCTCCGTAATATTCCACACGTGTGTTACATATAACAATGCATGCCACCCCGGGACTGACTTCATGCTTTGCCTGTTCTAGTCAACACTGACACCAGCTCTTTTGCAGATTTTTGCATTGAAAACCGCATACCTCCCAACTTTTTAAGATTGGAATGAGGGACACTTATCGCAAAAGTATGCAGACAGAGGCGGCTCTTTAATTAGGCAAATTAGGCGGTCGCGTAAGGCCTCACACTCACAGGGGCCTCATGGCCACCTAACTTGCCCTATGCATTACCCCAGTTTTGAGGGACAGGGGACCTTAACGCTGCTGTGCTCAGGCAGTGTTAAGAGCCCTGACTCAGGAGCGAGGCTGCCAGCATCCCTAACAACCAGTGAATATCAGTGACACCACCCCTTGTGGCGTCAATGACCCAGCATGCCCTCAGTCAATGGCGTCACAAGGGGCGGGTTTACCAGGTGACATCATCGGGTGACCTCTGCCCTTTAGTTATTAAAGAGCAGGATCTGTGGGGCCACCTTGTTAAAGGGGGCTTCCAGATTCCGATAAGCCCCCTGCCGGCAGACCCCCACAACCACCGGCCAGGGTTGTGGGAAAGAGGCTCTTGTCCTTTGAATTTTTTTTCCCATCATGGGTGTGAGTGGGGCCCCAGTTTGGTCTAAGGCCTCACAAAGCCTAGAGCCGCCTCTGTATACAGACATAGGACACACTCCTTGCCCGCCCCCTTAGAGGAGAATTGTACAAAAAAGAAGATTGGTTAAACCCACAAGTGCTTTTTTTACCACTACTATTATTATTTTATTTTGGCTCTTGGAATTTACAAATGCAGCAATTTAGAAATCAGATGAAAGGTTAAGTGTTGAATAAAAAGTGCATTTTATACACATCTATATTGATCAGGCCAAAATGAGGGACAAATGAGGAGGACAGAGGGACATTGCTCCAAATCAGGGACAGTCCCTCGAAATCAGGGACAGTTGGGAGGTATGAAAACCAGAATGTTACTGCAAAAAGGAACCTGTACTGAAATAGTATGGAAGCTGCTGCTTTTGACTGTTCTTTAAACAGGACTAAACCCCCAAAACAAAAATATATTTAATTGCAACTTACCAATTCCTAAAAGTGATGGCTGCTTTAGTTTTCATTTGTATTTATTTTTCTCCTTTTTTTTCACCGGGTTACTTTAACAGACCAAGCTGTCCAGACAATAATATTTCACATGTGTGTTAGAAACAATGCCTTGAAAAAGTATTCATACCCATTGAACTGTTACACTTTTTGTCATGTTACAACCAAAAACATAAATGTATTTTATTGGGATTTTATGTAAGGCTGGGTTCACACTGCCGCATGAAGCGGCACATTTGCTGGGCACAGCGGCTGCATATGATGGGCACAGTGGCTGCATATGATAGGCAGAGTGGCTGCATTTGCTGGGCACAGTTGGCTGCATATGATGGGCACAGTGGCTGCATATGATGGGCACAGTGGCTGCATATGATAGGCAGAGTGGCTGCTTTTGCTGGGCACAGTTGGCTGCATATGATGGGCACAGTGGCTGCATTTGATGGAGCAGTGGTTGCATTTGGTGGCACAGTGGCTGAAATTGATGTTTTTGTTTCAGTATTTTTCAGTTTGTTGGCTCCCCCCGAAAAATTTTGAGCACCAGCCGCCACTGATCCCAACCATATGGTCACAATCTTTCCCCAGCATGAACCGGCTCTGTGAGGTCAGCCGACAGTGGGCCTCAGCCCGCTGTCAGCTGAAAACGGGTCACAGGAGTGCAAGACAACCTGCACTCCTGGGATCCACAGACAAGCTTTGTCTGTACTTCTCCTTTAAACAAGGGTACTGCTATCACTGCCTTTTTTCTGAAGTTGCTAGCTGCCTGCTGCATTAATGCAGTGAGTTAATGCTAGGCATTCAAGTAAAAGTCTACTTTGGTAGAAAATATATAAGATAATGAAGGTGAGAAGTATGTGCAGGAAGTAGCGTCCCCTTCCATTTATCGGTAAAAGCTGTGGAAGCCGACAGTGAGGGAGAGGAGGATTGGTGCTGCGGGGCTGGTCATGGCTGGAGGATTCATTTTTTTAACATTAATTACTTAACTGTAACCCCCCCCCCCCCCAGTACAACAGGGCCAGTTGTACTGGCCTATCAGCGGACCTGTATATATAAAAAAAATACATACTTCAGTGTGTAAAAATATTAGGGCTGTTACTGATTAAAATTTTCGTGTTCGATTAATCAATTTTTTTTTTTAATCGATTAATCGACTAATTTCAATTAATTATAACGCACATACAGATTCAACTACTTTTAGCTGATCTCCTTGCATTGCAGCTCTGCATTAGTCAGTGGTGAATGTGATATACACTATATACAATCACCTGTCACTAGTTAGTTTCCACAATCCATGACTTAACTTCACAGTTCACACAAATACATTTTAAATTCAAACTGTAGCACTGACATAAGTAATTTTTTCTTATTAAACTTTAAGAAAAACATAGAAAGTTAGTTTAACTTTAATTATAAAACGTATCTAGTAAATTGACTGTCAGTCACTTTATAGTAGGCAAGTAGGCAAGTAGGCATCACTTTAGCCAGTTACGCAGACATACCAGAGTGTTTACATTTTCTGGAAGCAGACATGATCGCATTTTATTGACAATATACCCTGAAGAACTGAACAGTCTTTCACACGGAACAGATGTTGCCGATACACAAAGAATTGTCTGCACAAAACTGCTTAGGACAGGAAAACAATGGTTATTTTTGCCCCCTTCCCCTGATGGAGCCTGATGCATCCTCCTGCTCCACAGATGCAAAGGTACCTCAATCCAATGGGTGCAGTTTGCTCGCATCCAGCAGGGTAAGTCTCACTGTCCAGGCTGTCCTGTGACGTCAAGAATTTTGATCGATCAAAAGAATTTTGTTCGATCAAAAAAATTAAAGATTAATCGAGGAATTAATCTTTAATTTCCCCAGCCCTAAAAAATATACTTTTTTTTTTAATGTTGTTAGAAATGAATTGTCTATTTCAAACTGCAACTGTTGTATTTTTATTTTGGCGACTTGCTCTCTAACGTATGTCAATTTCTGGGGCCTGCTCACAATACAATGCTACAGTAAAGTGAACATTATGGTAAAGTATGATACATGTATCGGTGCACTGGGGTACCTTTCATTTCAAATGGGACCTTAACAAACCTTCACAACATTCCTGCGTTGTGGTGTACTGCAACACAAAAGAAGCACTCTTTTTGATCAATTGCGACTCTTCAAAAAGCTGCTCAGATCCTTGCAATATACTTATATAATTCTCCTTGGAGATGGCTGTTTTTTCACATTGAAACTGTTACTATAGTAATTATTGTGTTTATTATGTTTTCTTTCAAACAATTGTACTGTGATTCTATATTTCAGATTTTTTTTCTATAATGTTTTGGTTTAAAGGTCAAACTATTTAATGAGAGCTTGTTGTTTGTTCTACCTTGTGATTTCTTTAATAAGTGACCTTGATTGCTTTACTCATATTCTCAGTAAATACAGATTACGTAATGTGTTAGATAACTCTATGAGAAGGTTACTTAAACTCCATGGAAACTGCTTCAGTCCACTGTGTGCAAACCAGGCTGTGTGAGCTTTTCCATTTCCATACAGATGTAGGATGCAGGAAATAGACACATACTGTATGGATAATGAAATTAATGGCTGATCAAATTAATTATTAAGAAATCAATTTCAGCAGCCAAATTTATCTTCCGGTATACAATAATATTAGTAATTAAAATCAATCCAAATGTTACAGCTTAACCACTTCAATACAGGGCATTTTTACCCCCATCCTGCCCAGGCCAATTTTCAGCTTTCAGGGCTATTGCATTTTGAATAACAATTGCGCTGTCATGCAACACTGTACTCAAACTACATTTTTATGATTTTTCCCCCACAAATAGAGCTTTCTTTTGGTGGAACTTGATCACCACTGGGTTTTTTATTTTTTGCGCTACAAATAAAAAAAGACAGAAAATTTAGAAAAAAAATATGTTTTTCTTTCTTTTTGTTATAAAACTTTGTAAATAAGTACGTTTTCTGCTGGACTGCTGAGCACTGATGAGGCGGCACTGATGATGAGGTGGCACTGATGGGCACTGATGATGAGACACTTGTATGCAGCACTGATAGGCGGCACAGATAAACAGCACTGATGGGCACTGATAGGTGGCACTGATATGCAGCACTGATAAACAGCACTGATGGGCACTGAAATGTGGCACTGATGAGCACTCATAGGTGTCACTGATGGGCACTCATAGGTGGCATTAATGAGCACTCATAGGCGGCACCGGTGCTCACTTATAGGCGGCACTGATAGGCAGCACTGCGCACTGACAGGCAGCACTGATGGGCAATGATAGGTGGCACTGATTTGTACTGATGGGCACTGATAGGCAGCACTAATTAGAAGTCACTGACAGGCAATCACGGATGGCCACAGATTTGCATTTTAATAGGTAATGGTTGGCATGGTGGGCTCTAGTGGGTATCCCTGGTGGGCTCCAGTGGGCTCTAGTGGGCATCCAAGCTTCTAATTCACTCCCTGGTTATCTCTCAACTGTTTTGTTTATGGGGTTAGTGGCATATAGTGATGAATAGTATTGTAGCATGACTTTATTGATTTCCTGTTGCAAGGATTTAATGGTGCCTGAGGTGTCTCGTAAAGAGGTGATATTTGTAGAGCGGAAAGGGTCCTTGCAAAGCCTTGCTAACAATTTGCCTGCTTTATTGCCAAATTTGTGGAGAGTGGTGTCCATATGGGCCCTTTTTGTCAATTCGAGTGTGTCTGCCCAAGTGTCAAAAGCACTTTTTACTGGTTGCCATTCAGTTCTGTTCAGGGGAGTCCAGGGTATATACAGTAGAGAGCGTTGTGCATGTCAGACTACTAGCCGTCTTATAATTTGCTAGGGTGTTTTTTTGTAAGAAGCGGCAAGGAAACGATCCGGCCTCTAAGGAAGCCCTTGCCATCTTCTCAAAAAAGGTTTGGGTTGTCAGTATGTGATAAGTTAGCTGTTGGAAATTCTTTCCATGCTTTCTCCACGTATTGTTGGAAATCAGATTTGTTTTAGAGATAGGATGGAAAGCACCATATTTTGGGGTTGGGATGTAGGTTGGTGTTATCTAGAGTTGCCGAAATTGGGGCGTGGTCTGATATGGCAATGTCATGGATATCTGCTCTGGAGTGGATGCGAAGTGCATCAAATCGGAAGTTCTGGGTATTTCTCGAGGACGTTTGGGTGTGGATCTGTCATCTGTCGGGTGTAGGTTGAAGTCCCCACAGCTATATGTGTGATGTGCAGGTTGTGTAGTAGCCAAGTGGGGATCTCGCCAAAGAATTGTTTACCAGGACTATTGGGGGCATATGTGTTGGATATCACTAGATCTCTGTTTCCTAAGTGAGAGTAAGTGAGCCTGACTGTCGTTGTCTACGGACATGACTTTACAGGGGAGGTTCTTGTGAATAAAAATGAGAACCCCTGCTTTGCATCCAATTGCACTGGAGCCTAGGACAATGCCTACCCAGAGTTTTCTCATGCAATGAAAATCGGTGGATGATAGGTGGTTTTCCTGAAGTAGGGCAATGTCGGTTTTAAGTCTCTTGAAAATGGCGAAGGATTTTAAGTCTCTTGATGGGGGGCCTAAGCCCCTTCACATTCCAAGAGGTGATTTTCATAGGAGGAAAGTTGTTTGGGGGATTTGGGCTGGTATTATGATTGTATTGGGTTTTGACCTGGAGAGGAGAGGAGAAGACCTTGAGAGGAGCTGTTGGAGCGAGGTGGTATTCATATGGTAAGTAGGTGGTGCCTTAGTGTCTGGTGTTTGACAGATGGCATAGGGTAGAGGTGAGTGGAGTTGGGAGGGATTTGGAGGAGTGAAAGCATAAAACAAACATATTACTAAATATTGAGAGAATGTCACTTTTTTTCCGCATGGATTCACTGTATAGGCCAGCTCCCCTTACTGACACGAGTGTTGCAGTGGAGGTATGCCCATAACTCTATGATATCATTTGCAGCAAGCTCTGGTTGTGTATGAAGGAGGGAGGTGACTGTATGCAGTAAGGCCATAAGGGGTGTTTCAGAGCAAAGGAGATGGAGTAAGGTTAAAAACAACAAAAACAATACATAATATCAAGGCCTGCCAGTTAGTCGGAGGCTATAACACAGGAGAATGTTAGTGTGGGTGTAGACCAACCTGGGATAACCTATGAGGGAGCATACATGTGCCCATTGGTGATCAGAGCGGGTTCTGCGTCCACTGGATCAATGAGGGGTAGAGCAATGGTCAGGTACAGAGAATCTGAAATGCTTTATAGAGTCATTTGGCGGGCTTCTTTGGTCCAGAAGGCGATTATTTGGGGCAACCCTGGACAAAGGGTTGGAGTGCGAATCAGCGTGGAGTGTACACAGGAACGCTGTCGCTTCCGAAGGATCTGGAAAGAGAGCTGGTCACCGTTGGGGGCCTTGAGGCGGAGGATTGCATTCCATCTATTTAAATGGATCTGGACTGCCTGAAATTTTGCAGGATGATGGCCTTGTCTGAGTAATTTAAGTATTTAGCAATGATCGGGGAGGGAGTCTTGCGGTCGGTGGTGAAAGCTCCCATGCGGTGGGCACGTTCTACTGTGCAAGGGCCTGGTAGGCCTAGAGCTTCTGGGATGCGTCTGGTGCAGAAGTCAGTGAGGGCTGATGTTTGTAGGGATTCTGGGATGCCCACAAATCGCAAATTGCTCCTTCTGGATCTATTTTCCTAATCGTCCAGTTTTTGAAGTACATACTGGTTTGATTTGTCCTGTGCCTGCTCCGTGGCTTGTGCCTGGTATAGTTCTTCCTCCACATTGGAGAGGAAGTGTTCTATCTCATTTAGCCTGGTGGCATGTTCTCCCAGTTGTGTCTTAATCTGCTTCATCCCTGCATTCACTGCCTTCTCCACTGAGGCAGCTATCATAGGGGTCAAAATCCTGCCACTGCCTGAGCTATGCGGTCTTTGCTATTGTTTCCTTGGTGTGAGGAGGGGGAGGCATGGTGTGAGGAGGGAGAAGCTGTGTAGCTGCTTACCTCCATGCCCGGCATGTCTGCCGCGTGATCTGGCATAGCCTAGACTGGGGCCTCGATTTGTGGCTGGACCGTCAGGGCCATCTGTGTTCACGGGGTGTTTTTTTTCCACAAATCAATCCATGGGTGTATGGGGGGTCACCCAAGGGGGCTGCGGGCAGCAGCGGATAGTTGGGCTGTTTTTTTAGGCAGATTTGAGGGTCATGCTGTGAGAAGGGAGAAGGGAGGCAGCTACTCAATGCATTGCCGAAACCGGAAGTGAAATGTTACTTTTATTCCCAGACCCTATATCATTTATAAAGATATTAAAAAGTAAGGGTCCCAGCACTGAACCTTGGGGTACTCCACTGATAACCATAGACCATTCAGAGTAAGGGTCATTAACCACTACTCCCTGAATTCTGTCCTTTAGCCAGTTTTCTATCCATTTGCAAATTGATCTTTCCAAGACTGTAGACTTTACCTTACACATGAACCATGTGCGAGGAACTGTGTCAAACGCTTTTGAAAAATCCAAGTATACCACATCCACATCCTTTTCTCTGTCCAAGGTTTTACTTACCTGAATACTTTAAAGTGAATCACTCATGTGCCACATCCATAAAATTCACTGTAAAAAAAACCTGTAAGCCGGACTTTGGAAGCAGATTGGAACAACAATATTTTATCTTAAAAAAATTAATTTTATTGAACATAGATACATAAAAATAAACAAAATAAAAATATAAAAAATATATATAAAAAGGTATCGTCCATTGATGGCTATGCAATGGCCTAAAGAGACGGACGTTACATATACCCAATGAAAGAAATGATGATTCAACAATATGGCATCGGAAACATGTGTGAGCCCCTGTGCGTCAACGCGTTTCACTAGATTGCTTCCTAATGGCACACTTTGGGGGGTATATAGAACAGGTCTGACTACTAATCACTAGAAGACCACATCATCTCACAACATATATATATATATATATATATATATATATATATATATATATATATAAAGTTATACAACAAAATATATCAGAGAATATAGACATTATATTTTACAATTCTATCAAAATTGGTCATGCCTTCATATTCACCTGATCTTCTGGGCATACGTCACTGTCTACACGGGACTCTCCCTGGATGGGTGTCATAACACCAGAATAATCAAAGCCAGGAATTCAAATTTGAAATATATACCAAAAGGTGGCTACAGAGCATAAGAGAGAGAAAAGAGGATAAAGAAAACGATAGAGAGTTTTTTAGCGATCACCTATAATGGATAAATGTCTCAGCTGCCGTCTCAATGTAAAACGTATATATTTCAATAAAGATATATGAGTAAGGGGCTGTAGTACTTACTTCAGCCTCGTCCATTGCATGGCATGTCAATGGACGATACCTTTTTTATATTTTTATATTGTTTATTCTTATGTATCTATGTTCAATAAAACTACATTTTTTAAGATGATATTTTGTTGTTCCAATCTGCATCCAAAGTCTGACCTAGAGGGTTTCCTGTTTTACTTACCTCCTCATAAAAAGAAATCAGGTTTGACAACTTCTGTATTTCATGAATCCATGCTGTCTGTTGCTTAAAATATTATTTTCCAGCAAGAACTCATCCATGTGGTCTTTTATTAAACTCTCCGGTATCTTCCTGACCAATGAAGTTAAACTAACAGGGCTATAGTTACTTGGTGAAGACTTTGATCCCTTTTTAAATCAGTATCTGATTTTTTTGCTCTGAACGTCACTCCACTAGTGTCACAGTTATACCATAGGGTACGGGTCTGGCAGAATCTTCCTTTAATGCTCATGCTCATAGGTAGAGTCAATTTATTGAAGATTACATTCTTATCTCTTTTTTTGTATATATTTCAGAATTCACCTGTTTGGATACCAAAATATATATTTAGGAGTATAGATCGGTTGGTTACGAAATTTCTGTGGCAGAGGCGAAATCCCAGTATCAAACTCCAAGTGTTGCAACAACCACGGAAACAGAGGGTTGACGGTTCCTGATTTCTATCGTTATTTTTTGGCAGGCCAGTTGGGGTTTGCTCATAGGTGGCTCACTGTCCTGGACGATGATGCTGCCATTGCTTTGGAGGCGGCCATTGTTGGCTCCTATTTGGCACAGTAGCATTTGCTTTTGCGGGGCAGCAGGGCTCCATATGACATTACCATTTCCATGCGCGCAACCAGTAGACCATGGGTGATGATTAATACAGTGGGAGTGGGTGACGATGAATACTGTGGGAGTGGGTGACAGTACAGTAGTTTCCCCTCATACACCAATTTGGAGGAATCCTCACCTGTCACATTTCCTAGATTACTAGGACCCTGTCATTTGGACTAAATATGGTATTAAGAAGATATTGTGATTAATAGAAAGCTCCTTCCTTAGTTGAAAGCTAAATTCAATCTCCCAACACACATTTGTTTCGTAAACCTCCAACTTAGGCATGCGTACCACACTTAATTCGGTACTTCTATTCTTAGTATCCAAATCTCTGCTTAGGGATGACTCTCTAGCTAAGGCTCTGTATACTATTTATAAATAATTATTTACAGATGCTGGTGGGCTTCTCGCATGATGTAGAATGGCCTGGGAGTCAGTGTTCCCTCAGCTTTACAGAGATGACTGGGATGATGTGTGGGAAATTAACTCTTCCAGACTAGTGTCGACTAGGGACCACATTTTTCAGTATACATTTTTACATCGTATTTACCTTACTCCCTACCCAGTTGCCCTGTTGCTCATGGTGCACTTCATCCATGCAGATTTTTACATATATTTTCGGACTGTGCAGCCATCCCAAATTTTTGGCGGGGGGGGTCACTGAGTGTGTGTGGAGGAGGTTACTACAATTAGCGTACAGCCAGTGGTTGAAGTGTGTCTCCTGGGGCTTGTGGATGCCCTTGCTCTTAAGGCTTACCGTACACAAGGCATTTTATAACCTCCCCATAACGATTTAACTTGACATATAGTAAACGATGTTTAAAAATGTCAGTTTGGCCGCGTTTAGCCACGTTTGCATTTAGGAGCGATTAAATATATATATATATATATATATATATATATATATATATATATATATATATATATATAAATATATATATATATATATATATATATATATATATATAAATATATATATATATATAAATATATATATATATATATATATATATATATATATATATATATATATATATATATATATATATATATATTTCAAATAGTCAGAAATGTATGCCCATTAAAAACGCCTGTAAACGAAACGCAGCTAAACTCAAGTTACTGCGTTGATAAGGCATTCTGAACACATTTTTTTGCTTTCCAAAAAATGCTTCTGAACTCAACTGCCTAGAAATTACTATAAACGACCTGTGTACATGTACTGACATGATAACACAGAGGAGAGTTCAGGGGCAGCTGAAAAAAATGCCCAACTGCTCCTAAATGTTCGGCTACCAGCAGCAGTGTACATGAAGCCTAATGCCCTGTACACACGATCGGTTCATCTGATGAAAGCGGTCTGATGGATTTTTTCATCAGATATCCGATGAAGCTGACTTTCATCAGTCTTGCCTACACAACATCAGTTATAAAACCAATCGTGTCAGAACGCGGTGACGTAAAACACAACGACATGCTGAGAAAAATGAAGTTTAATGTTTCCGATCATGCGTCGACTTGATTCTGAGCATGTGTTGATTTTTAACCGATGGATTTCCCCACAGACGATCGTTTTTTTCTATAGTTTTTTTAACCATCAGATAATTTTAAAACAGGTTCTAAGTTATTTCACTGATGGGAAAAAATGATGGGGCCCACACACGATCGGTTTGTCTGATGAAAACGGTCCATCAATAAAAAAGGGCCAAAATACACATTTAAAAAATGTGCCAAAATGTGTGTAAATAAACAAAGTTCAAAAAAGGACCAGTGCTTATTATTTTCATGTAATAACACGCTCTTTTTAACTTTTTTAACTTTGGTTTCACTTTTAAAACTCAGCTGCTCTGTAATCACACAGGTGTATCAGGAGATCATGCAGCCCCTCCCTCTTCTACTCAGATCTCAAGTGTTCTCAGAGGAAAAACTTCTCCTCTCTTCTCCTTCTGAGAACAAATGTTCTCCACTTCATAAACAGGGTGCCAGAGGAGAAGATTTTTCTCTGAGAACTGCTGAGAACTGAAATGAGATTTATCCCTATTTAAAAAACAGAGATAGAGCGGAGGTCCCCCTAAAAAACAAAATATTAAAAACCAGCAGCTACAAATACTGCAGCTGCTGACTTTTAATAAATGGACACTTACCTGTCCAGGGTTGAAGGAGGAAAACTAAGTATTGGGACTTTAAATGAAGCACACTGCTAATTGAATGAACCAGCTAAGGTATACATATTTAATGATTGCAAAGAGGGTATGACAGACACATAATAAATATACGATAAATAAGGTAAATAAGAGCCTCAACAAAATAAAGTCTAGACAGTGCAAAATAATACCTATTAACAATTATGCACACATGGTAATGTATAGCAATCATAGGTCACACTGAATACTTCCAGACAATACATAGTTGCAGAAATTCATCTTACGGTAGCAATATAATAAAAAGTACATATAGCGTCTGAAAACCAAGTTTGCAATAGTATCAAAATCGATAAAATAACCAAAATAGTTGATCCATTAAAGTAGATTTAAGGTATGAATGATGGGTATATACTGTGACATCTCACTGTAAAGAAGCTCTACGCGTTTCGTGGTTTTTTACCACTCATCAGGAGCAGATATACAGTATGAGGATATATCTATTAGTAGCATGGTAATAAGGTAGTAGGTTAGATAAGTTGATGTAACTGGTAACGGGCAACTAGGGGCGACATCTTCCCCGGGAACTGAGGCGGCTGACATCAGATACACGGCAACAGAATCAGCAGATAGTGGTAGGAAGTGGACAGTGATCAAGTTGAAATAAGTGTAATTCATAGTTAGTATATAATATAAGATCAATTCCCAGGGGTATCTGTGGAAATGAAAATATAAATAAAGTAAAATAGGTGACCGCTAGTGGATGGAGAGAGGGCAATAGAATAAGAAATGAGAAAAGATGCAAAGGGTATAGAATGATAAAGACCAAGACCAAGAAATTGTAGCCAAGACACCATGATATAGGTTGGGAATAAATAAATGAATAAAAAAATAAGTGATCTTGAAGGTAGAAAAAGGTACCTGCTGGTGTATATAAAACAAGTGCAAGCCAGCAGAGTGCAAACGTGGCATAGGGTCTCATGGGACATGTCAAATGGTGTTGGAGCGGTGCAAAGAGGTTTATGTAATGGCCGTGGACCAATGACATCCGTCAACACCACACAACGTCATTATGGGGAGGGGGCGGCACCAGCGCTCGAGCAACATAGCGTGCTCGGCGTTTGGCGCCAGTTCCCTCCACCAAGGGGCGTGGATGGACAGGCATAGTAGCGTCACGGCGTCAAAGCATGACGCCGCACGCTAAACTGTGCATGCGTGGTGTTGACCCACGATGAGTTCCCGCCCGGCTCCCCACGTGGTGGGACGAGAGGGGGAGGTCCCAAAGCGGGTCGCAGTTCCCGGGGATGATGAAAGGGAGCCCAGCCTCACCTGACGATACTGATCATTAGATAATAATGATAATTAATTGGCAATTGAGAGAGTCACAGTGGTAGATGAGTAGATGAGATGAGTGGTATAAACCACGAAACGCATAGAGCTTCTTTACAGTGAGATGTCACAGTATATACCCATCATTCATACCTTAAATCTACTTTAATGGATCAACTATTTCGGTTATTTTATCGATTTTTATACTATTGCAAACTTGGTTTTCAGACGCTATATGTACTTTTTATTATATTGCTACCATAAGATGAATTTCTGCAACTATGTATTGTCTGGAAGTATTCAGTGTGACCTATGATTGCTATACATTACCATGTGTGCATAATTGTTAATAGGTATTATTTTGCACTGTCTAGACTTTATTTTGTTGAGGCTCTTATTTACCTTATTTATCGTATATTTATTATGTGTCTGTCATACCCTCTTTGCAATCATTAAATATGTATACCTTAGCTGGTTCATTCAATTAGCAGTGTGCTTCATTTAAAGTCCCAATACTTAGTTTTCCTCCTTCAACCTATTGGGGATGGAGGCACATACCAGGTATGGCCTCATTTAAAGTCCCAACCTAGCTTTAGTACCTACCTATCCAGGGTGCTCGCGATGTTGGCAGCCAAAGCCCATCAATCGCTCGGCTCTCGGTTGCCCCCGCCGCCATCCTCGGTGAGGGAATCAGGAAGTGAAGCGTTGTGGCTTCACTTCCCGGTTCCCTACTGCACATGCGCGACTCACGCTGCACGTCCTCACTGGTCCCTTCTGTCTTCTGGGACCTGTGTGTTTCCCAGAAGACAGTGAGGGGAAGGGGTGTGACCCCTGTGCAGTGTTGCCAACTGCCAGTATTTTTACTGGCAGCCAGTAAAAAACAGGCAATTTCCTCCTGCCAGTAAATGCCAGTAAAAGTAAAGGGTTGCCAGTAAAAAATATGGCTGTGGCGCTCGGCTTGAGATCCTCCAAGTGCCTGCTACAGTGTGATCGGGCGGCTCTGGCAGGGGCAGTGCCTGAGCATGTCGTGTGATGTCATGGCGCAATGGAGCCAAGCAGAGCGGCCAGAGCCTCATGTGTGGGTCTGCAGTATGGGAGCAAGGCAGGCTGGGACCGAGACCATCAGTGCTGTTTAGACTGGAGTGGACCACTAGGCTTGGAGAGAGACTGTCACTATGGGAGGGGACGTGTCGTGTCAGTGATCTGTGTTGCTGCACCCTGCTGTCAGTGTCACTGAGAGTACATTTTATGTGTGTGTGCAATTCTAATTTCTTGCCCTCTTGAGTCCTGTTCCTGAGCTACTTACTTACTATATCGAAAATAAAATAAGAAATCTTTTTTTGGCTTATTATCTACCTTAAATCATATTGCTAATTGCATATTGTATTTGTTTGTAGCCTAAGTACTCAAATTTGCAATTAAAACTGTAATTTTGTAACTTTTGGAAATGCCAGTAAAAACTTGTCTGTGCCAGTCAATTTTGGGTGTTGTGTCAGTAAATTTCAATCTGGTAGGTTGGCAATACTGCCCCCGTGGGAGTCTATGCCCAGAAGTGGGTGCAAATATCTGTATTATACAGGTATCTGCATCCCACTTCCCCCTGATAGGTGCCAAATGTGACACCGAAGTGGGGGAGGGTTCCGAAAAGTGGAGTGTAACGGTCACCACCGTTTAAGACCTTCCATCCATCAACCACGACAGCTTATCTGACACTCCAACCAACAGGACCCGATCCATCCCATTTCCCAGAATAACCGACAGCTCTGGGTTCTGGTTTCAAATGAAAGACATCTTTAATGGTACGCTCTCAGGGTTTTATACAGTTCAAGCATGAAAGGAACAATCAAACTCTCCACTCACACATCACACACTGGGGGGGCTTCAATACACCTTCAGATGGGCTAATTAAACATTCCAGACATTTCGGCGCCGGTCTATAATTAACATGACCTAATCACTACACCTGAGAAGTCACATTCCTTTATTAATAGAATTCAAACAAAACACCATCACACAATGATTTCCCCTCATCTTTAGACAGACGGTCTGTCTCCGACAGAAAGGTATTCACACCTGATCATCAATAGGCTTTAAACAGTGTTATCACACAATAAAAGGCCTTTCAAGAGCCAGCCTCATTTAACAACTCAATAGCCTGGGCTAAGCATTGAAAGAGTCATTCTATTGACCGGTAGGGTCAGAATAAACCAACACTTTGCAATATCTCAAGATCCTGTAATATTAGCTATCAGTAATGTCCCCTGTCCTGAAATTTCTAATTAATATTTCTCAGTCACCCTATGCCCAAAAGGGACACAGGATGACCCTAGACACAAGAGTTATTAGTGACGCTGGCACAGGAGTACCCCTCATCCTTCCAAAGTCTCTGTTTGTCACGGGTCATTCCCCTTACATGGAGGTTCCATTTTTGTGTGGACCTCAGCTTTACAACAAAAGGTGCCCAGTTCCTAGTAAAATGCATCAACATTAATCAAACAGTGTGTAACTGCAAGTTAACTCAGATTTACGGACAGGATATAATTTTGCATTGTTTATAATTTTTTTACAGTATTCGTTTCCAAGGAAATCTGTATTCTTTTTTTTCTCATAATGTATTCTTCGGATCTCTGCAGCCTAAAGGGACCATGTTCTTTATTTAAGTGGACGCAAAATTGTTCTTGGAAGTAGATGTGAAAGACTGAAGGCTATTTGATCTTAACAAACTCTGGAATGTTATCCCAATGTTCTTCCATGCTGTGTATTTGCTTGGTGCGTTAAAACCTTGGCAAGTTGGCAATGTTTGTAAACGGTACATTTATTCTCATCACTGACATGCACAGACTCATTTGCTCAGGGGTCACTTGGAAAACATATTTTAATATACTTATATTGTAATCAACAGGTGGAACTTGGGCTCAGAGAATAACGCATTGCATTGGTGTGCGCAGCCTATTACATTAGGATGTGCACCCCAGAGCACAGACAAACATGCATGTATATCAGAAGAGCAGTGGAAGGAGTCAGTAGAGCAGATTAATGTCAGTAGTTCTTATTTTTATTTTTTAAATCATTTTTTTAATCATGTTTTACAATATTTTAAAAAATAAAATAAAAAAATGTTTATTGTTTTTTTTTTACAATATTATATATATATATATATATATATATATATATATATATATATATATATATATATATATATATATATATTTTTTTTTACAATTTTATATTAGACAGTAGACATGTGCACACTGAAATAATTTGGTTTTCGGAATTTTGTTTTCATCCGAAAAAAATAATTAATTGAGTTACTCCAGAAATTCGTTTTTATTAATTTTGTTTTGTTAAAAAATGCATTCATCTAAAAATCCGAATTAAGTCGAATCTGTCAATTGAAGGCTTATGGGGTCTGTCGAATGTTTTAAGAAGATTCGACGAAGCAGCTAAACTGTACCGACGCTGCAATCGAACATTTCGGGTGGAATGCTCTGCCCACAAGCTATAGTAGAATTCTAATGTTGTATGACTAGTAATAATTTTATTTATTAATTATTATAACAAGTCAACCAACAATAGAATACTTCTATAGCCTATGGACGGAGCATTTGACCATAAATGTCGGCTCGCCGCGACTGCTTTGTCGAATGTTCATGTCGAATCTTCTCTCTCTATGACGAATTATCTTGGACCAATAGAGTAAGGTTAGGCACATTCAACCGCAGGTTCAATAGAAACAGATTGCTATTGTCACTGTGATGTTGAATCTTCTATCTATATCGAACTGTTGTCGCAACGAAATGAAAATGAAGCATTTTTTTTTTATGTTGGATATTTTGGATTCTGCGCATTCTTTATCATTTGTTTAAACGAACGCAAACATCCCTGAAATTCGGACGAAAATGCATTCGGATGAAAACGAATGCACATGTCTATTAGACAGACCTCTGATGTTTGAGACAGAGAAAGGGACTGAGGACAGAGCTTCCCCAGTACCTTTCTCTGCAGCCTCAGCTAAACTTGACAGTGAGCTAATGGGAAGTGCTCTGTGCTGAGCAGCTTTCTGTTCATAAACTGAAGCATAGTAAACATAGTTTACTATGCTACAGTTAAGAATGTACACAGGAGTGACCAGTACAGATCACTCACTGTGATTCATCAGAAAAGGAAGAAGTCAGTAAATAAATATTTTCCGACACCTTTCCCCATTCCCAATCATTAAACATTCCCCACATCAGCTGGTAGGAGAATTAAGAAAGTTGTCAGCACTGCACAGCATGCACATGATGATAAGGGCCTGCCCTGGCACACCTGGCACACCCTGTGCGCACGCCTATGATGCATTGTTATATTAAAGTATTCTTGTCATGAAAAAACAACAACTCCCTTTCTGTGTAGTACGCACTAGTGTTGAGCTGAATGTACCTATGTGTAGTTCAAGGCGGGTTGAGTAAACTTTACTTAAGTTCAAATGCCGAATCCAAATCTTTTTGAGGTCATTGGAAGCTGAATGTTAAAAAAAAGTAATTGCATTCTCTAGGCTATTAGGAAATGTATTGTAAAACCAATGAAATGAGCGTTGGGCATCGCCCTAGGGGATGTGTACCAAAAAATAAAAAGTTATAAAAATTATAATTCAGCATCCTCCAGCCACATCCTCTCTACATGTTCCAGTGGCAGCTGCACATCATTGCCTGGGGCTAGGAATGACCGAATCTGCCCTAATTCAATTCACCCTGGGTTCGAAGAATCCTGTTTGAAATTCACCAAAAACTGTAAATCCCATTGAAGTCTATGGGAGGCAAATATTGGTAATACATTTTGATAATTTTTAATAGACAAACTACTGTTAAAAAAAGGCATGGGAAGCTATATATAGATATACATACTGTACAGTGGGGAGAGGGTCTTTTCATGTGGCTTCAAGACCAACAATAGAAAAAAACACAAATCCTTTAGCTGCTTGCCAACTGCCTCACTTCGAAGTATGGCGGCAAAGTGGCCTCTCTGTACTGGATCAAGTATCATATACGTGATCCAGCTCTTCCAGGTAAGGGTCGGGCGCTGCTTCCGATACGCTGTGATTAGTTACAGCACAAGCCAATCAGTGGGTTCTGGAAATAATTGATGGCTGGGAACCACTGATTGGCAAAGTGGATGACAGGACAGAGCTCTGTGATTGTAAACAACGCAAAGCTCTGTCCTGACAGTGAGGATGTGCCACCCCCCCCCAGGAAACAAAAAAACGTCACATCCCTCCATAAAATCAGCCCATAGTAAACACACCAAGCATTGCTACGCATACAGTCAATCCTTTGTCCCTAGATGTTAACTCCTTCCTAGCCAGCGTCATTAGTAGAGTGGACTGAACAAGGAAGACTCACAGCTCCAGGTGAGATATAGAAGCCTAATGAAACTGGTGGGTGTTTGCCCCAGCTCACCTCCACAGACAATGAATGAAAAAAAATGGCTGCACACCACGGTATTGATCCAAGATCCTTTATTGGACATCCCAAGTTACACCACAGGATCAGAATGCCTGGTACATACGTTTCACACAGTTCAAATGTGCTTAATCATTACCAATGAACCAGGTAATGATTAAGCACATTTGAACTGTGTGAAACGTATCTACCAGGCATTCTGGGCCAGATTCACATAGAACTGCGGCGGCGTAACGTATCGTAGATACGTTACACCGCCGCAAGTTTTCATCGCAAGTGCCTGATTCACAAAGCACTTGCGATGGAAACTACGCTGGCAGCCTCCGGCGCAAGGCTGGCCAATTCAAATGGGCGTGTGCCATTTAAATTAGGCGCGCTCCCGCGCCGGACCTGCTGCGCATGCTCAGTTTCGCAATTTCCGTCGTGCTTTGCGTGCCGTGACGTAATTTTTTCGAACGGCGACGCGCGTAGCGTACTTCCGTATTCCGGGACGTGTTACGCAAACGACGTTAAATTTAAAATTTCAACGCGGGAATGACGGCCATACTTTAAACAGCAATACGATTGCTGAGTAAAGTTAGGGCAGGTCAAACGACGACTAACTTTGCGACGGGAAACTAGACTAGCAGCTACGTAGCGAACGAGAAAATCCGTCGGGAATCGCCGTAACTCCTAATTTGCATACCCGACGCTGGTTTACGACGCAAACTCCCCCCAGCGGCGGCCGCGGTACTGCATCCTAAGATCCGACAGTGTAAAACAATTACACCTGTCGGATCTTATGGATATCTATGCGTAACTGATTCTATGAATCAGTCGCATAGATAGAAACAGAGATACGACGGCGTATCAGGAGATACGCCGTCGTATCTCTTTGGTGAATCTGGCCCTCTGATCCTGTGGTGTTACTTGGGATATCCAATAAAGGGTCTTGGATCATTACTGTGGTGTGCAGCCATTTATTTTCATTCTTTGTCATTAGTACAGTGTCAATGTATATTTTTAGCACTGTTCACTGTATTAGTGCCACTGGTTAGGTCGATGTCAGTTAGTCAGTTCACAAAAAGTTTCAGTTATTTTCCCCACGTACACTAATCACCGCCATTACTATATATAGTATACATATATATACCAGTATATATCGCATAGTTTGTAGATGCTACAACTTTCACGCAAACCAATTAATATACACTTATTGGGATTTTTGTTACCAAAAATATGTAACAGAATTTTTTTTGGAATATATTTATTTATTATTACATTTTTTTACTGGATATGTTTTATTGCAGAAAGTAAAAAATATGTATATATATATATATATATATATATATATATATATATATTTACTATTGCAAAAAATAAAAAACAGTGCTGATTAAATACCACCAAAAGAAAGCTCTATTTGTGTAAAACAATATCATAAATGTAATTTGCGTAAAGTGTTGCATGTCTGCGCACTTGTCAGTTAAAGTAGCGTAGTGCCGAATAGCAAACAGTCTGGTCAGGAAACCTTCCAGAGGACTAGTGGTTAAATAACATGTTTGAGAGGTGCCTAAAAGCTGTTTGTGGTGTTTTATGGAACAGTACAATTTTCACAAAGTCTCACCAACACAGCACACTCAAAGCATATATTTTGCTGTGGCATTTTTTCTTTTCTTTTACTGTTTTACAGATATGTAAACTACCCCATGAAAATGCTTATCAAGAGACAATTTCCAATTATTTCAGCTTAGCTGGAAACAATATGCATTTTGAAGCTGTTTTAAATGCTTAAAAAATAATAAATATCTATCATCTAAAATATCTGTTTAGCCGAACAACTTCATCCCGCTATTTTTTTTTTATTTTTTTAATTAGCCTTGTCCTGACCTTGTTTGCCTACCACTGAACCTGACCCCTGCCCTGGAATTTGGCCTCTTTATTATTAGTTGTGATTTGGTTATTTGCCTGTCCTTTGCCTGACCCTACCTACTGAATATTGATTTTGTTTTATAAACTGATCTTTTCATCTGCTGACATTGGCCTATACCTGACACTGATTCTTGGCTTTAAATACCGGGTCTGGTTCTCCTTACTCAATAAAATCCTTGTGTATAAGTTCTTGATCAGCTAAGTACAGGCATGTGTCCCAACATGTCTAAATCCAATATCACATGAACGTTTTTGAACCAATAAAGAAACTAAGTAAATCAATTAGAAGAGTTTGTATTCTCGATGAGTTGAATCATGGCAAATTGTGCTGGATATGGACTGGTGTGCTTAAAGTATACAGAATATATAAACCCAGTGACAGGGCCATCTTAATAGCATCATGGGCCCCTGGGCAAAGTAATGCTATGGGGCCCCTACAAGCCTGCCCCAATTTACGCACCTACTCTCAAGAATGAAAGTACAATATTTCTACTTTACAGCGTGTTACTTTCTACTGTCCCCTGCCACCAGATTCAGCATGTCACTTGCCACCGTCACCTGCCTTCAGATTCAGCGTGTCACTTGCCACCGTCACCTGCCACCAGATTCAGCGTGTCACTTGCCACCGTCACCTGCCACCAGATTCAGTACGTCACTTGCCATCGTCACCTGCCACCAGATTCAGTACGTCACTTGCCATCGTCACCTGCCACCAGATTCAGCGTGTGACTTACCACCGTCACCTGCCACCAGATTCAGCGTGTCACTTGCCACCGTCACCTGCCACCAGATTCAGTGTGTCACTTGCTACTGTCCCCTGCCACCAGATTTAGCGTGTCACTTGCCACCGTCACCTGCCTTCAGATTTAGCGTGTCACTTGCCACCGTCACCTGTCATCAATTTCAGCGTGTCACTTGCCACCTGTCATCAAATTCAGTGCGTCACTTGCCAGCTATCCCGTCAACAGATTTAGCATGTTACTTGCCACTGGTTCCTTGTCACCAGATTCAGCATGTCACTTGCCACGTCGCCTGTCACCAGATGCAGATTGTCACTTGCCACGTCACTTGCAACATGTTATGGATTGTCACTTGCCACATAACCTGCCACACGTTGCGGATTGTCACCTGCCACATGTTGCCACATGGGGAGCTGACAGAGAAGATGGGGGTCTGGCAGAGAAGATGGGGGTCTGACAGAGAAGAGGGGGTCTGGCAGAGAGGAGGGGGGTCTGGCAGAGTGAAGGGGTAGTCTGGCAGAGAGGAGGGGGGGTCTGGCAGAGAGGAGGGGGTCTGTCAGAGAGGAGGGGGGGTATGTCAGAGAGGAGGGGGAGCGTGCTCCTTTGCTGATCGATCGGTGCATTAAGGGGGGAGGCGATCCGACAATGAGAGACTCAGGGCACGCACCACTGAAAGCATGGGGTGCTGGTGGCGCCTATCTTCCGGGACTATGTTTCCCATGATGCTTCTCCAGTGTCTTCTGATTGGCCCAATCAGTTGTTTGTAGTTATAATTGAGTTATAATAAGGACTATACCACAGCATATCTCTAAGGCTTCATTTCCACTGACGTTTTTACAGCCACTTTTCTGAGCGTTTTTTACAGCTTAAAAACGCCTGTCCATGTTATTCTATGGCATCATGCCCACATAGGCGTTTTTGAGCTGCAAATGGCATAGGCGTTTTTGAGCTGTAAAAAAAACGCAGGACCAGGGCGTTCCGAAGCTCCAGAGTAGAGCTGTAAAAACACCAGACGTTAAAAAACGCTCAAAAACGCTCCAATTTTTTTTACAAAATAAACATGGACAGGCGTTTTTAAGCTGTAAAAAAGGCTAACAACAGTGGCTGTAAAAACGCCAGTGGAAATGAAGCCTTATGCCGCGTACACACGGTCGTTTTATGTGATGAAAAAAAATTACGTTTTTAAAAACGTCACTTTAATTGACCGTGTGTGGGGGAAAACGTAGTTTTATGTCTTCTAAAAAACGACCAAAAAAAATTGAAGCATGCTTCAATTTTATGTGTCGTTTTTCAAAACGTCAACTTTTACTTCACAGAAATTGACCGTGTGTAGCAAAAACGTCGTTTAAAACGACGTTTTTTCATCCGCGCATGCCCAGAAGCTACTTATGAAGCAAGCTTCAATGGAAAAACGTGGTGGAACGTAACCTCACTTTGCTAGAACATTGTGAGAAAAACGATGGTGTGTAGGCAACTTCGTCTTTGAAAATTGAAGTTTCAAAAACGTCGTTTTTTACTTCACAGAAAATGTCGTTTTTTTTCATCACATAAAGTGATGGTGTGTACGGGGCATTAGAGTTTTGTTTCAACTTTACCTAAAGAGGTTGTAAACTCAAATAGTTCAAATTGATCTAGCCTCCACGTGTTTGCTCATTAACCACTTCAGCCCCGGAAGGATTTGCCCTCTTAATGACCAGGCCATTTTTTGCGATACGGCACTGCTTCGCTTTAACGATGATGTGACTCCTAATATGTCCAATATAATAAATATAGGTTATAAAGTGACCATAAAAGATTGTGAACTAAAATTCATGTGACAAACTATAGTCCATAAATGTATTAAATAATTCATCAAAGTTGCTGAACACCAGTGCTCTGTGACGAAATCCAGAATCTAAGGATAAACGTGTCCAAAAAAGTGATGATCCTCCACCAATCAAATAGAATGGCTCCTTACCAGCTTACCAGGATCCCATATGACAGGGGATCATTAAAGCCTGTAGTCAAGATGTTCACTTCAGCCACGCAGCTCAGACAAATTCAGCCTTAACAGCTATGGATCTCATCCAATATTAGTTGTGGATCACCAGCATATATACCCGAAATGCAAGAGACAATAGTGGCTCCACATAGCGCATTAAATGTATAAAAAGTTTATTAAAAGAATAAGTGTTACACTTACAAAATTTGCACTGCGTCACCTTTATTTAACAGTCATAAACAAAACCAAGCCTTGTTCTGGTTCAAAACCACCCCACGGACATGCGCAATGATTAGCCGAGCCGGCTCCAACATGGCTCCCGGCTCCGCAGACAGCACAAAATGTCCATCATTATTATTATTATTATACAGGATTTATATAGCGCCAACAGTTTGGGCAGTGCTTTACATCAGGGAAGACAGTACAGTCACAATACAGGAGGGATCAGGGGGACCTGCTCATGGAGCTTACAATCTAGAAATTACAATAATGGAGTGGTAAGTCGCCAGAATTCGGCACAAGAAACCTCCATGAATTGTGTATGAAGAAGCTTTTACTAAGTGCAAGAGATCAGTGCTAATTTTGAAATTTTGTTTTTTTTTTCAATTTAGTTTTAGTCAAAGTCTTTTGAATAAAATACCATTTTAGTTTTAGTATTATTCTAGTCATCTAAATTATTTTAGTTTTAGCCATATTTTGGTCAACTAAAATAGTGTTAATTTTGTTGCCAAAAATATTTCCGTCTATAAAATTATAACACTGCAAGAGATACTCATGGAGATGATATTACAGTGTACATTCCTGAATGTGGTTTTCTAGGCAGCTAACATTCCAACATCCAAACCTATGCCACCTAAGTTGTGGTAAAGCTAAAATAAAAATTGAATATACTGTATATCTAATAGTATTTTTGTTAATCGGACATCTTACTTGCACAATATAGCACCCCATCATGGCCTGCATATATTGGCTGATAGTTATTCTGGAAATAATACTGGATATTAAAATACAAGAGAGGAACTGTTGAATAAAGGTGAATTCCGCTTTGTTTTACAATTTAGGTTTAAAGTGGTTGTTTAGGCGAAAGTTTTTTTTTTTTTCAAAATTAGCTCTCAGGCCCCTAAATACATACCTGAGTCCAGTTTCGGGCCAGTGCTGTGCCCGTGGACAGTATTCCTGCTCTCCCTCTCTCTCCCCACTGGATATGGAGGCAGCAGCTGCTGCCATTGACTACTGCTGCTGTCAATCAGATCCAGGAGGGAGCAAAGAGTTTGGCCAAACCACTCTGTATGCATCCTTAGACACACATATCCCAGCTCAGGAGCTAGCCTACACATTTTCCCCTATATTAAGCACTTGCTATGGGGACAGATATGGACGTGGAGTATTGGACAGTGCTGGCAGGGGCCCAGAGGTCTGGGGCTGCTCCATCCGAAGTTTGTTCCTGTAATATAAATTAAATAAAAAAATGTTTTAATAAAAAGTAACTTTAATTTTAATCTGAAGCTTAAAAGTATTTTATAACAAAATTCTTGAAAGTGTGGGAACCATGGATAAGTTATGCTTTTCCATCCCTGCCCCCGACCAGTTATGGTCGGCTTTAGGAAGACTTGCTCCGGCGGGTCCCATGTCCGTGATACTTGCCCTCTTCTGGGGCTTCTCTTTCTCTCTACTCTTTCGTTTTCCCTTCTCCTTCTTTCCTGTTTGCTTTCTCTGTCATTATTCTTCGTTATAAGGACCAACAATGCAAGCTGCTGTACTCCTAGGTACAGAAAGATATTTGTGTTTAGGACATAGGTCTATGTTTCAACCTGGTCCTTTATGGCCTGGGTTATAATTGATCTTGTTGTCTATTATGTGTTCATGCGCTATTTCTTACATTTTTTATATTTTTTTTTGTTGTATGTTCTATGTCGCCCCTGCGTGGGCAAACCACGGCTTGTTAAAAATTTTGAAAAATTTAATAAAAAATATTGGACAAGAAAAGTATTTTATAAAACTTTTAAAGAAATTAAATACAATATTAAATGCAATATGACAACCTTGAGGAGTTCTGTACACTGTTGGTGTACAGAACGCCCCACACCCTCAGAAGTAAACGGATGCAGACGTTGCAACTTTTCTCATTTAAAAAAAAAACACTAAAAGTGTACCAAGTGGTTGTAATGAGTGTAGACCCTCTTATTTAGGAATCAGTTTAGCAAGGACAGTGTTTTCTTCATAATAGAAAAAGGAAGGAACGACGTTAAAAGTGTTAACCTGAATAATATATATTTAAGATTTAATATCTCAAAGATATGATGTGGGTTCTTTTGACCAGAAGTGAAAGCGTTAACATAATAACATTTATTGCAGTATAGTTGACAGTCTATCTAATACATAAAAATCTATCTATATATCTTACACCAAAGGAGGAAATAGTAGGTTAAAATACAAGAATACAGAGTACCGTATTTGCCGGCGTATAAGACGACCCCCTAATTCTCCAGCTAAAATGTTGGTTTTCAGATATACTCACCGTATAAGATGACCCCCTTCCTACTAGTCATGCCTTGCCTCAACTCACTGTGCCATTACATGCCTCACTGTGCCATTACATGCCAGACTGTGCCATTACATGCCAGACTGTGCCACCAAATACATGCCAGACTGTGCCACCATTACATGCCAGACTGTGCGACCATTACATGCCTTACTGTGCCACCATTACATGCCTCATTGTGCCACCATTACATGCCTCACTGTGCCACCATTGCATGCCTCACTGTGCCACCATCACATGCCTCACTGTGCACCATTACATGCCTCACTGTGAACCATTACATGCCTCACTGTGCACCATTACATGCCTCTTTGTGCACCATTACATGCCTCACTGTGCACCATTACATGACTCTGTCACTGCATACCTCACTGTGCCATTGCATGTCTCGATGATCCCTTACCTTATCCCTGGCATGCAGAATCTGTCAGACCTCGGCCGTCCATTTTTCAAAAAGCCACACCCCCTTCTTGTGCTGTTCCGTGATAGGCGGAACACTCAGCTTCAGTGTTCATTGTTCCGCCTATCACGGATGCCCTCTCGTCCGAGGACGAGAGGGCACCCGTGATAGGCGGAACACTGAACAGAGGTTCTGCTGGGAAGCTGAGTGTTCCGCCTATCACGGAACAGCAGAAGGAGGAGGCGCGGCTTTAGAAAAATGGACGGCCGCGGTCTGCATGTTAGGTTGCCGGCGTATAAGACGACCCCCGACTTTTAAGAACAATTTCATGGGTTAAAAAGTCATTGTATACGCCAGAAAATACGGTATATTCATCAAAATACAAACAGAAAACAAACAAACATATGACAAGCAGGTATACCTTTAAGTGCTGGGAGATGATCTGATATTTACTTCTATTAATGGTTCTGGGACCAGGTCAGATTCATGACTCCATCTACTCTGTCTGTGATTCAAACTAATATAGGCCCATCTAATTTTTTTTTTGTTTCTTATAGTATAAGTAAACCCAATGTTTCATGAATAAGTGCTCAACAGGGTTAGAAGAATTAAAATGTAAGAATGTAAGACACCTTTTAAAAAAAAAAAAGAACAACAATAAAATATCAGTGTGTACGTGCCTCCTTGGTTCCTTTGCACATCCAGGCTGGTGGGTAGCAAAATCATGCAGAAGCTTGTCACTTCCAGTCTTAAAGGATTAGTAAAGGAAAAAAAATGTGTTGCTGAAATGACTGTTTACAGGGTATAGAGACATAATAGTTAACTAATTCCTCTTAAAAATGATTAAAAATAGATAAAAATCAATCATATAATGTACCTACAGTTTCAGTTTCGTTTTTGCATGTTTCCTGCTTCTCTGCTGCACCGAGCCAATACAGGGCAGTGATGGTTTGGAAAACAAAACTGATTGGTGTTGAGGGGTTTTAGACACACAGTAATCACACCTCCTTGATTAGTGACCACAGAGAGAAAGCTCCCATGACTTTTTTCATCAGGAAACAGACAACCAGGAAGTGTTCAGAACAGAGAACGATTAGAGCAAAAACGAACAATAAGGACATGAAACCAGGACTACAGTAAGGTAAAGGAAGCTATTTAGCTAAAAAAAAAATTCCTTTAGTGACCCTTTAAGTCCCAGAAACCCTTTTAATCCCCAACTGCTGTAAACAAAGACTGATGCCGCGTACACACGATCATTTTTCGGCATGAAAAATACGTTGTTTTGAAAAATGTCATTTAAAATGATGGTGTGTGGGCTTCACATCATTTTTCGGCTTCTGAAAAATGACAAAAAAAATATTCGAACATGCTGCATTTTTTAACAACGTTTTAAACAATGTCGTTTTTCGGGTTGTAAAAAATTATCGAGTGTGGGCTAAAACGACGTTAAAAACCCGCGCATGCTCAGAAGCAAGCTATGAGACGGGAGCGCTCGTTTTGGTAAAACTACCATTCGTAATGGAGATAGCACATTCATCACGCTGTAACAGACAGAAAACCGTGAATCGTCTTTTACTAACACGGAATCAGCTAAAGCAGCCCCAAGGGTGGCGTCATCCGCATGGAACTTCCCCTTTAGAGTGCCGTTGTACGTGTTGTACGTCACCGCGCTTTGCTAGAGCATTTTGTAAAAACGATGGTGTGTGGGCAACGTTGTTTTAATGATGAAGTTGGAAAAACTTTGTTTTTTCTAAATGCCGAAAAACATTGTTTTTTTTTAATGCTGAAAAATGATCATGTGTACGCGGCATGACACCCTTGGTCCCTCCACCACAGACTACAGACACAATATAAGTGGTACTGTGACAGAGGCCTTGTACACACGGTCGGTCCAAACCGATGAAAACGGCCTTAAGTCCAGTTTCATCGGTCAAATCCGACCGTGTGTACGGCCCATTGGTCTGTTGTCCTTCGGTCCAAAATTTTAAAACATGCTTTAAAATTGAACCGATGGACTGCTGC
Source organism: Rana temporaria (assembly GCF_905171775.1). Lineage (NCBI taxonomy): Eukaryota > Metazoa > Chordata > Amphibia > Anura > Ranidae > Rana > Rana temporaria. The sequence continues at coordinate 87,031,914 of NC_053489.1, read as the reverse complement.
CCGATCGGTCCAAACCGATGGTTAGTACAGAAAGCATCGGTTCAAAACCCGTGCATGCTCAGAATCAAGTCGACGCATGCTTGGAAGCATTGAACTTCCTTTTATTCAGCACGGCGTGTGTTTGACATCACCGCGCTCTGACCCGATCTGTTTTTGGAACGATGGTGTGTACGCACATCAGACCATCAGGCCACTTCAGCGGTGAACCGATGGAAATGGCCCGTCGGACCATTCTCATCGGTTTGGAACGACCGTGTGTACGCGGCCTTACAGTCTTGAAGTGAGAGTGTGCATGGAAGGGGGCATCACCACTGCTGAAATGGAAGGCTGTAAGGCCGCGTACACAAGGTCGGTCCATCCGATGAGAACGGTCCGAAGGAGCGGACTGATGGTCTGATGTGCCTACACACCATCAGTTAAAAAAACGATCGAGTCCAACGCGGTGACGTAAAACACAACGACGTGCTGAGAAAAATGGAGTTCAATGCTTCCAAGCATGCGTCGAACCGATGCTTTTGCATACTAACCGTCAGTTTAGACCTATCGGTTAGGCGTCCATCGGTTGAATTTTAAAGCAAGTTTTAAAATTTTTGACTGAAGGATAACTGACCGATGGGGCCCACACACCATCGGTTTGGACCTTCAGTCCGTTTCCATCGGTTTGGACCGACCGTGTGTACAGGGCTTAAGAGGGCTTGGCATTTGGCATGATCACCAGAATACACTTTGGGCCAGATTCTCAGCAGAGATACGACGGAGTATCTCAGATACTCCGTCGTATCTCTCAGAGTATCTATGCGACTGATTCATAGAATCAGTTACGCATAGATAGCCCTTAGATCCGACAGGTGTAATGCCGCGTACAGACGGTCGTTTTTTGTGATGAAAAAAATGAAGTTTTTAAAAACGTCATTTAAAATGATCGTGTGTGGGCAAAACGTTGTTTTATGTCTTCAAAAAAACGACCAAAAAAAAATTAGAACATGCTCGAATTTTTTGTGTCGTTTTTCAAAACGTCGTTTTTGGTTCACAGAAATTGACCGTGTGTAGCAAAAAACGATGTTTAAAACGACGTTTTTAAACCCGCGCATGCCCAGAAGATAGTTATGAAGTGAGCTTCAATGGAAAAAAGTGGTGAAACATAACCTCGCTTTGCTAGAGCATTGTGAAAAAACGATGGTGTGTAGGCAACATCGTTTTTGAAAATGATGTTTCAAAAACGTCGTTTTATTTCATGATTTAAAACATCGTTTTTTTTCATCACAAAAAACGACCGTCTGTATGCGGCATAATTGTTTTACACTGTCGGATCTTAGGATGCAATACCGCGGCCGCCGCTGGGGGGAGTTTGCGTCGTAAACCAGCGTCGGGTATGCAAATAAGTAGTTACAGCGATCCACGGCGGTTTTTCGCGTTCGCTATGTCGCTGCTAGTCTAGTTTCCCGTCGCAAAGTTAGTCGTCGTTTTAGGTGCCCTAACTTTACACAGCACACGTATGTGCTGTATAAAGTATGGCCGTCGTTCCCGCGTCGAAATTTAAAAATGTTTCCTTCTTGCGTAAGACGTCCGGGAATACGGAAGTACGCTACACACGTCGCCGTTCGAAAAAATGACATCACTTCGCGCAAAGCACGGTGGGAAATTCAAAAGGGAGCATGCGCAGTAGGTCCGGCGCGGGAGCGCGCCTAATTTAAATGGCACACGCCCCTTTGAATTACGCAGGCTTACGCCGGAGGCCGCCAGCGTAAGTTTTCATGCAAGTGCTTTGAGAATCAGGCACTTGCGATGAAAACTTGCGGCGGTGTAACGTATCTACGATACGTTACGCCGCCGCGATTCTACGTGAATCTGGACCTTTATATCTATAGTCAAAACTTTTTTTTTTCTTTTGGTTTGGGAAGTGATTAAATCCCCCATGTTATTATGGGTGTGTGTGTCCTTACAAGGGAGATTGATCCTCTTTATTTGTCCTGGTGACCATTGTCACTGGTGCAGAAAGTGATGGGAAATTCCAAATTGTATGCTTGTCTTTAGAACAAGAGGCATGGGTAAATCTTTCAATGGGGACATCTGTTCCAGTAATAATGATCCAAAGGGGATTTTCCCTAAGAGATTTCCTTCCGCTTGCTGACGTGTCTCTAGGATAGGAGATGAAGGGAAAACTCGTTATTAGGACAAAAAATACTGACAGGATTTTAACCATAGTTTACTCCTAAAAGTTGTGGTATGGGATATACTTTATAAATATAAATATTCTGATTGTTTTCTTTTCTCTCCTTAAATAGGACGTTTCTGTCTTTGAGATTGAGAATACATAATATAAATTTTCTTATTATAAATTATTTAAAAGCAAACTAACTTATTGATCAAGTCATATATAGTGTGACAACCATGGATAAAATCAACGAAACATCAAAAAAAGACGATTATTCGGAGTTCATTGGCAGGTGAGCTGCAGTTGTCTTCCTAAGCTGCATCAATCTGTATTAGGCTTCTTTTAAATTCCCATTAAATTCTATGGTGAGATAAGAAGGCCTGACACAAACAAAAGGCTGTCAACACAAGCCCATAAAACCATCAAATCTAATATGTAAAATTTATATAAACTTAATAATACAGACAATTTTTTTCTTGACTTAGATACACCAATTAATTTATATAAGGTAATTATTGGTATATGTGAGTTGTATAAAAAAAAAAAATTGTTTCCAAAGTGTGGTTGAATTTCCGACCTTTCCGCTTCAAATGTTTTGACAAGATGAAGTTCTGGGACTGGGACCAGTAAAAACAGCAGGAACAAGTGTTTAAATAGCTCTCCTTGCCTTGTGAAACTTTGTGTACAGATGTTATTTTTGAAAACAAAGGCATTTGGCGTTTTATGAATAAAAAAGTGGAGTAAAAAATAAAGTGGCATCCATTGCAATCAGTTGTTTGTAGTTATAATTGAGTTATAATAAGGACTATACCACAGCATAACTCTGAGGCCGCGTACACACGGTCGATCCATCCGATGAGAATGGTCCGACGGACCGTTTTTATCGGTTCACCGCTGAAGCAGACCGATGGTCTGATGTGCGTACACACCATCAGTTCAAAACCCGATCGGGTCAGAACGCGGTGACGTAAAACACACGACGTGCTGAAAAAAACGAAGTTCAATGCTTCCAAGCATACGTCGACTTGATTCTGAGCATGCGCGGGTTTTGAACCGATGCTTTTGTGTACTAACCATCGGTTTTGACCGATGGTCAGCCGTCCATTGGTTCGATTTTAAAGCAAGTTCTATAATTTTTGTCCGAAGGACAACAGACCGATGGGCCGTACACGGTCGGTTTGGACTGATGAAACTGGACTTCAGGACAATTGCGCGGTCGTGCGATGCTGTACCCAAACAAGATTAACGTTCTTTTTTACGCACAAATAGAGCTTTCTTAGGCCCCATACACACGGGAGGATTTATCCGCGGATACGGTCCAGCGGACCGTTTCCACGGATAAATCCTCTCGAGGATTTCCGCGGATTTCTATGCGATGGCGTATACACACCATCGCATTGAAATCCCCGCCGAAATCCTCTGGCGATGACGTGTCGCGCCGTCGCCGCGATTATGACGCGGCGACGTGCGCGACGCTGTCATATAAGGAGTTCCACGCATGCGTCGAATCATTACGACGCATGCGGGGGATCCCTTCGGGCGGATGGATCCGGTGAGTCTATACAGACCAGCGGATCCATCCGTTGGGATGGATTCCAGCAGATGGATTTGTTTGGCATGTCAGCAAATATTTGATCTGCTGGAATCCATCCCAGGGGAGAAATATCCGCGGAAACAGATCCGCTGGATTGTACACACCATAGGATCTATCCGCTGAAACCCATTTGCTGGGATTTTTCAGCGGATGGATTCTATCGTGTGTACGGGGCCTTAGAGCTTTCTTTTGGTGGTATTTGATCACCTCTGCAGTTTAAATTTTTTTGTGCTATAAACAAAATAGGACCAACAATCTTGTAAAAAAAACAAACAAAAAAAAAAAATGTTTTTTTACTTTCTGCTATAATACATATCAATTTAGGCCAATATATATATATTCTTCTACATATTTTTGGTAAAAAAATCGCAATAGGTGTATATCGTTTGGTTTGCACAAAAGTTGTTGTATCCACAAGCTACGGGATAGATTTAGGGACTTTTATTTATTTTTTATTGTTTTTACTGGTAATGGTGGCGATCTGCGATTTGTATAAATTCTTTATTTAAGGTATGCGGAATGAACAATAAGCTATGGCATTACATATGACAACTAATGACATCCATTAAAACCATATATCAACGAGAAAACGCAAAGTTCCCTTACAGCCATATGGAAAAATTGTCAACAGTGGGTTATTGCCTCTACAACAAATAGAGGTGTACGTTTAATAAACCGTGATAAGCCGAGATCATGATGATCACTGCTTATCTCAGAGCATTGCCGGTTTAATAAACTGAGATAAGGAGCAGAGAACACATTCTCCGTTTTGTCACAAACGGCCAGTTTAACAAACCGAGATCTGAAGATCTCACAGCTCTTCCACTGAAATATCTCCCTTCCAGATTCACCAGCTCAGAGGTGGAGAATCTGGGAGAGAAGCTGGTGTCATAAGAGGAAGAAGGCTTATTTCTTCCTAATATCAGCACCAGTGGGTTAAAAATGAATATTAACAACAATATATATATATATATATATATATATATATATATATATATATATATATATATACACATATGTGTGTGTGTATATAGATACTGTATATATGTGTGTATGTGTATATATATATATATATATATATATATATATATATATATACACACACACATACACACATATATACAGTATCTATATACACACACGTATGTGTGTATATATATATATATATATATATATATATATACTGTATATACTGTATATATGTGTGTGTATATAGTTATCACATGTCTGAAAACATGTAAATACATGTTCTTTTAAACTTTAGTTTCACTTTTTGAACTCGGCTGCACTGTAATCTCACAATATCTCACTATCTCAGCCCACCCACTTTTACATAGATCTCAGCCGTTTTCAGAGGAAACACTTCTACTCTGTTTTCCCTCTGAGAACTGAAGTTCTCAGTTTATTAAACCGGCTGCAGAGGAGATAATGTTCCTCTGAGAACTGAACTGAGAAAGAACATCTCAGTTTATTAACCAGTTAACCACCAGCCGCCGTCCAAAAACGGCGGCAAGGTGGTTGCTTAACTGGGGGTCGCCGTTCTGAAACGGCGCCCAGCAGAAGCAGTAATGCGCGCCGCCTCGGGCACGCACACAGAAAATTCTGTGCGCGCCGGGTCTATGAGACCCGGCGCTACACAGATCAAGGTAATTGACCAGTAACAGCGGTCTTTTACCATGTGATCGCGCCGTCCAATGACGGCGCGATCACATGTAAACAAACCGGCGTCTTTTGAAGACGCCGGTTCCTCCCTCCTCTCTCTGTACCGAGCGGAACAGTGTGAGAGGGGGGAGCGCGGGTGTCAGCAGCGCTGTGGATGGATCTGTGACTATTGCAGTCACAGATCCATCCATCCCTGCTCAGCCATCCCTGAAACCCCCTGCAATACTGTGCATTACCCCCTACAATACTCTGCAATACCCCCCTGCACAATACTCTGCATACCCCCCTGCGCAATACTCTGCATACCCCCGGAAATACTCTGCATACCCCCCTGTGCAATACTCTGCATACCCCCCTGCGCAATACTCTGCATACCCCCCCTGCGCAATACTCTGCATACCCCCCCTGCGCAATACTCTGCATACCACCCCCTGCGCAATACTCTGCATACCACCCCCTGCGCAATACTCTGCATACCACCCCCTGCGTAATACTCTGCATACCACCCCCTGCGCAATACTCTGCATACCCCCCCTGTGCAATACTCTGCATACCCCCCCTGCGCAATACTCTGCATACCCCCCTGCGCAATACTCTGCATACCCCCCTGCGCAATACTCTGCATTACTCCCCGGCAATACTCTGCATTACTCCCCGGCAATACTCTGCAATACCCCAGCGCATTTACTCTGCAATACCCCCCGCACCAATACTCTGCAATACCCCCGCACCAATACTCTGCAATACCCCCGCACCAATACTCTGCAATACCCCCGCACCAATATTCTGCAATACCCCCGCACCAATACTCTGCAATACCCCCCTGCGCAATACTCTGCATACCCCCCTGCGCAATACTCTGCATACCCCCCCTGCGCAATACTCTGCATACCCCCCCTGCGCAATACTCTGCATTACTCCCCGGCAATACTCTGCATTACTCCCCGGCAATACTCTGCAATACCCCAGCGCAATTACTCTGCAATACCCCCCGCACCAATACTCTGCAATACCCCCGCACCATACTCTGCAATACCCCCGCACCAATACTCTGCAATACCCCCGCACCAATACTCTGCAATACCAAGCGTGTGCAATTTTGAAGGGTGACATGTTGGGTATCTATTGACTCGGCGTAACTTCATCTTTCATATTATGCAAAAACATTGGGCTAACTTTAATGTTTTTTTTTTTAAAAGCACAAAACCGTTTTATTTCCAAAAAAACGCATTCGAACAATTGCTGCGAAAATAACGTGCGCGATAAAAAGTTGCAACGACCGCCATTGTATTGTCTAGGGTTTTTGCTAAAAAAGCATATATAATGTTTTGGGTTTCTATGTAATTTTCTAGCAAATAAATGATGATTTTTCCATGTAGGAGAGGAATGTCAGAATTGGTCTGGGTGCTTTAGAACGCCTGATGGTGCTCCCTGCATGTTGGGCCTCTGTATGTGGCCACGCTATGTAAAAGTCTCACACATTTGGTATTGGCATACTCGGGAGGAATAGCAGAATGTGTTTTGGGGTGTAATTAGTGGTATGCATATGCTGTGTGTGAGAAATAACCTGCGAATATGAACATTTTGTGAAAAAAAAAAAAAAATCTTGATTTTGCAAAGAATTGTGGGAAAAAATTACAACTTCAAACTCACCATGCCTCTTTCTAAATACCTTGGAATGTCTTCTTTCCAAAAAGGGGTCATTTGGGGGGTATTTGTACTTTTCTGGCATGTTAGGGTCTCAAGAAATGAGATAGGCCGTCAGTACTTCAGGTGTGATCAAATTGATCAATTTTCAGTAATTGGTACCATAGCTTGTAGACCCTATAACTTTCACCCAGACTAAATAATATCCAAATTTTTTTTTTTTTAACCAAAGATATGTAGCAGTATACATTTTAGGCCAAATTTATGAAGAAAAATTCATATTTTGCAAAAAAAATTAATAGAAATTAAGAAAAATTCATTTTTTTACAAAATTTTCGTTCTTTTTTCATTTATAGCGAAAAAAATAAAAACCGCAGAGGTGATCAAATACCACCAAAAGAAAGCTCTATTTGTGGGAAAAAAAGGACAAAAATTTCATTTGGTTACAGTGTTGTATGACTGAGTTATTGTCATTCAAAATGTGAGAGCACCGAAAGCTGAAAATTGGTCTGGTTATTAAGTGGGTTTAAGTGCCCAGTTGTCAAGTGGTTAAACGGACACCATAGCCTGTTTTTCAACCAGAACTGTGATGGCAACCTCAAATTATAAAAGAAAAATAGTTTTATGGGTCATAGACATACCTTTAAGGCCCCGTACACACGACCGAACATGTCTGCTGAAACTGGTCCGCGGACCAGTTTCAGCACACATGTTCGGCCGTGTGTATGGCCGACCGGACAGGTTTCCACCGGACATTTGTCCAGCCGATCGTTTTGCAGCGGACAAATGTTTCTTAGCATGCTAAGAAACATGTCTGCTGGAAGCCTGTCCGTCGGACATGTTCGGTCGTCTGTACAGACTCACCGTACATGTCCAATCGGTCGCCATCCCTCGCATGCGTCGAATCACTTCGACGCATGCGTGGAAGCATTGAACTTCCAGGGCCGCGCACGTCGGCGCGTCATCGTCGCGGCCTCATCACCGCGTATCGTGTACGCGCGGATTTCTGTCTGATGGTGTGTACAACCATCAGACAGAAATCTCTGGGCGGACATGTCCGCTGAAAACGGTCCAGCGGACCGTTTTCAGCGAACAGTCCGTCCGTCTGTACGAGGCCTAAGAAAAAGAAAGCGGTTGAAACTAATGTGACCCTAACTAGCAGGTACCAAGCCATTGTGAGGTGGTGAGCATCACGTATTTATCTTAAACTGTACCAGATACGGCTCTCTCCCCCTGTATCGTAGGTGCAGCACCTATTTTTTTCTGGGTAATATAGAAAAATGGGTGATACCTTAGGTGTCAGGAAGGGAGAGAAAAGAGGGGATGAAATGGAATGAAAGGGACAGAAGGAGGGGAGTAAAAAGGAAGGGAGGTTAGAGAGTTTCTGCGGGGTCGACGACTTCAGGCTTCTGATTCTCATGAAGGAAATTGCTCAAGTGTATGTCCCATATTCGTTCGAGAAACCGGAACAGATCCCAATGTATCCAGCGTGTATTGTGTTCCTCCTCTCTTTCCCCAAGGGCTGCCGTCCGGCATTCCATCTGCTGTATGTCGTTCACCCTGGCGATCTGCGATTTTAGGAGGGACTGCGACATTGCGGTCCACAAATGTGACCCCAAATGACACTTTTTGGAGACCAGTAACATTATTACATTGATCAGTGCTATAAAAATGCACTGATCCATGTAAAAATTACACTGGCAGGAAAGGGGTTAACACCAGGGGGGCGATCAAGGAGTTAGGTGTGTTACCTAGGTGTGTTCTAACTGTAGGTAGCTCCCCATTCTGCCTCTGTATACATCGAACACGGGTCGCCAGCGGACATAGAGTCTTGTACAGACTGACGTACGTCGGTTCGCACAGGAGAGCTGACCTAGGGCCGCAGTAAATGTACGTGAGCAGGTCAACAAGTGGTTAAGCAGTGCAGTGTGCTTTTTTTTTCCAAACCTAAATACCTTTTTTTCCTTGTGCTCTTTTGTGGTCACCTTCTCCCTCTGCTCTGTATCCTGATCTAAGAGAGCCAAGTGGGAGGGGCCAAGTAAACAGTATAGTCAGTGAATGAATGCTGGATTATAGGAAAGGGGCTGTGAGGAGAGGAAAGGATAGGGGAGGGGCTGTGAGATGGTGTTCTCACTACACACTACAGAGCTGACAGGGAGAGAGGAGGGGGAGAGAGGGGGGGAGCTTCATAGACACACAGGTGCACAGGAGAGAAGCTAGCTGACAGAAACACGTATCCTGACCACAATCTCATGGCTCAGCAGCTATGATAAACGTGGTCAGCTCACAGAGGGGAAGTCAGGATCAGGTAGAATTAACCAGGTACTGTAATGCCCCATACACACGATCGGACCTTTGTTCGACCAAATTCACATCGGAATTCCGACGTAATTCCATTGGAGGAAAAGAGAACATGTTCTCTATGTAAACTGCGACGGAATTCCTCGGAATATCCGATGGAAAAACTCAGATGGGCATACACAAGGTTGGAATTTCCGATGGAAAAGGTCCGTCTGACTTTTTCCATCGGAAATTCCGATCGTGTGTACGAGGCATAAGAGATCGTGCCTTAAAAAGGGAAATGTGCATGATTCTTTTTTTGGGGTAACAACCACTTTAATGGCCTCTTTCATACCTCTTTAGAGACAGTTTTCCTCTTTGTTCAAAATGTGTTCCTCACTGTCCTTAGACTTTAGGATTAACTCTGGACTCCCTCACGTCATCAAGTCAGCAGGGCTCTCTGCATCTTTACATTGTTAGTGTGGGGCGGCATGGTAAAGCCTTTTGGGTCCTGCACTGAAAGGAAGTCCTCGGTCTCCTGGGTAGAATATTGCTGGTTGGAAGAATTTTGGTTTCACCCTCCTCTGTTTAGATTTTCTGACACTCCAGCCACATACAGAATGACTATATTACGTTTATAAAAAAAATTAAAAATAGGAAACAAATCTTAAATCTTGTTCTGTAATATCGAAGAAGATTTGCCACATATCCAAGCAGACTTAATTATAATAGGTGTAATAATGCTCCATTCTCATATATACTAATTGGATGTGTTTTGAACTGCAGCCGGTTCACATATCTGCAGTACAGTGGCAGTGCTATTTTAATGCAAATTTGAAATAAGTCTTGTGTGTTTCCTGAAAACTTTGGAGCGATTCAGATGCAAATTCCAACCTAATTGCCTTCTATGGGAATAAACATGTCCTCCGTTTTGAACACAAATTGATGAAAAAAACAGCATGGCAGGCCAGGAAAGGGTGGGGATGATTGAGCGCCCCCTTCCTGAGCCATACCTGGCCACATGCCCTCAACAAGTTGATGGGGACAAGGGCCTCTTCCCCACAACCCTCTCTGGTGGTTTTGGGGGTCTGCAGGTAGGGGCTTATCGTAATCTTAAAGACCCCTTAAACATTTGAAGGAGTAGGGGTACATTGTATGGCATGGGGTCCCCTCAAATCCATACAAGACCTAAGGGTCTAGTATAGATTGGATCGGAGTTCCCCTTAAAATCCATATCATAAGGGCTGTGTTTTTTCTCTCTTTTTCATCGCCAGCAATTCTTTGGTTTATGGGGAACACACTGACAGCTAATAAGTCATCAGTTGTATAGGACGCGGTGGCCGGCTTCCCTTTAACAACCAGCTATTGTTAAATATGGCGGTGGCTGCCTTCTCTGAAAATTTACATTTGAGCCATATGTGGAAATCGCAGCTGAACTGCTGAACTGCTGCTTTGGAAATTTACAGTGAAAACGGATGGGGAATTTGCACAGGACACGTGCAAGCCTAGCTTTAGAGATGTACCCTAACATATTCCTGAGAGATTTGTTCCAGTTTTACATTGCTGGCCTCTCTCACGCTTCCAGTTGTCTTTGTTCATAATATGTAATAATCCCTTAGTTCCCTTGAAAGATTGTTTTGTTTCCTTAAAGTTTAACTCTGAGCTCCTTCATAGCATCAAGTCAGTAGGGCTCTCTGTATCATTACGCTGTTTTTATGGGTAAAGTTCTCTTGGGACATGAATCTACATGAATGGCCTCAGTGTTTTGGGTAGAATAATGCTGGTACAAAGACTTTTGAGTTCATCCTCCTCTGTTTAGATTTTCTGCAACTCTGTATATGTATTACTCTGAATGAAAAAAATATGAAGAATTGAAAACATTCATATAATGGTTACACGGGCCCTTCATTCCACCATTTTTATCTTTCTTGTGAAGGTCTTAAAGCAAACCCTATGCCACAAGGCAGCTATTATTTCTGTCTTTCTGAAAATGCTTGTCTCCTGGCTGTCCCTGGTTTAAATACATTCTGAGAAGCTGCCCTGGGACAAATACTCCAACTACTGGAGGAAGACAGAGTAGACAGTGCTTACTTATACAGTCAATGATCATGAAAGAGGAACATGAGCATCCGAGCTTGCAAAACAAAAGAACAAATTCTTCTGGACAGCCGCACTCTGAATAAAAATTGCCTTTATTGTAAAAATCCCAAAATAGAAAACAGCACTATATGTTGCAGCGCACCGGTAAAGCTGACGCGTTTCACACTGTGTTAGTGTTTAATCATAGCTTATGATTAAACACATGATCATTCGAGCTACTACCTCCTGTGTAATTCCTTGTCCACCTGTAAACCTCCATACTCAGTCCTAATAAAAAGGGAAAGGCTGGAGCCACGAAAATCGCCTAAGCAAGTGGTTACACCAGTATGATGGCTGAAGCTGAGGCTATGATCTTGGTGTCTTTTTTTTTTACAGCCAGCAATAGGCTTTTACAGAGATGGGCCACCCTACTCCGATTACTGACTGCATTGGTCCCCAGGCTCCCCTGTTCCTCTGAGGATCCCAGGACCACGGTAAATGGTGGAGAATGGTGAACACAGAGGAGGTGATGATGGAACATCCACTCCCCCATCATCTCTGTAATGGACCCAATACTTCCATCACTTCCTGGTTCAGAGCTGTCATTCCCTGGCTATTACAGCCAGGGAAGCAGCTGATCAAGCACAATAAGTGCTGTGATTAACATCTTTGGGGGCAGGGAGACATTGGGGGTCTAATAGACCCCTGATATCTCCATAAAGAGTATCTGTTGCCTGCCCAAAGCTATCACATGGGGGCTTGTTAGCCTCCTTGTGATAGCAATAAACTAAAAAAAAAATATGAAAACATGTAAAATATTTTTTAAGCATCACTAAAGAAAAATGTAGGTACTCTAGTTTGTAGCAATATCTCGGGTGTGTGTAATTTTGAGTTTTGACATGTTTGGTATCTACTGTATTTACTCAATGCATCATCATCTTCTATATTGTACCAAAACATTGGGTAATGTATTGTGATTGTATGCACTAAAGGTTTTTCCTGAAGATCTCCATTTGATAAACAACTGCACCATTTATCGTGTGACATAAAAAGTAAACCGCCACAATTTTATTCTCCAGGGCCTCTGCTTTTAGCATTTATATAATATATGAAGGTTCTAAGTAATTTTCTAGCAAAAAATACTGATTTAAAACATGTTTGTGAAAAATAAAAATAAATGCCCTGAGCAGCAAGTATTCAAGTTTTCTTTTAGTGGGTTTTAAGGATGCAGTGGGCACTGAGGGTTACATCCGGAGTGGCCTGGAAGTAATACTCCATCTGTATTTTTTCCAACATGTAAACTAGCTGATTTGCAAGAGATAGACGTTTGCATGCATGACAGCACAGTCCTCCTGAGGAACAAAGATGTTTGTTTACTGCATACCTGTGAAAGTAATTCTGCCCAGGTCTGGGTTTTAATAATAGCATAATACTGCTTTATGCAGTCATAGCTAGATGTTGAAGTATCTCTATAGCTAATGTAGCACCCTTTAGCTAGTGTGCTAGTGAACATAGTTAAAGGGGTTGTAAAGGTACAAGTTTTTTCACCCTAATGGATGCTGTGAATCACATCCAATAAAGCAGCGTGCTGGGGGGCGGGGCCGAGTGATACAGTGAGCTATAGCTGCTCACTGTATCACGGGAGCGCGCCCACAAGAACTCACCACCATGCGAGGTTGCTCGCATGAAGGTGGTGAATTCTTGCGGGGAGGAGCCGAGACAGTTGCAGAGGGACCCCAGAAGACCAGGTTCAGGGCCACTCTGTGCAAAACGAGCTGCACAGTGCAGGTAAGTATGACATGTTTGTTATTTTTTTATTATTTTTACCTTTAGTGTTCCTTTAAGTTGTTAGTGTAGGAAAATTGGGTTGGCTGAGAGCCAGGCTTGGTCTGAATCTGGGTCAGGGTTGAGTGACTCAGGGAGGCTGGATGACTCATCTGACAGCTCTTCTGGTGCCTCCCCCTGTTTCAGGAACCTTGCAGAAGCTTCCAGATGTAGTGGGTGGAAGCTAGGAGGAGCTGTCATGCGTATTTATGAGGGCCTCAGCCGATCCCCAGCAAATGGGCTGACAGGGGGCGGACTCACCTCATAAATAGAAACGAGTCATGCCAGCAGGGCAGTGAGGTGAAAAATAGAGATGGAGTGCTGAGGAGGCTGTCCTGGCCCTTGGGGGGGGGTTGACCCCAGGCCTGGGGCTCAGGTGCTGGAAGGACCCGCTACACCGCACAGAGGAATCCTATCCTGGAGGCACGGGAGCAAATGAGAGGACATCTCCAGGAGAACTCCTGAGAAGTCAGCTGGGTGGGCTGCTGAGTGTTCAGTCTGGGAGGACTATGGAGAGAGTGTTAGTGTGGAGGACTGTGGAGAAGTTAGCCAGGAGGGCTAGTGAAAGGCAGGCTGCCAATGACCAAAGAGGTGGTGCTGGGCTCAGTGATCACGGGAGGAAGTGCTGGACATGTGTTAGCTGTGTCACTCCAATGCTCTACAAGTCCCTGCCTGTAATGGTCCATTGGTACAAACCATTTTAGAGTGACACAGCTGGATTTCTGAAAGAAAGTGTATGCTGGAGGGAATGGTTGGAGCTGTATATACAGGCATACCCCACTTTTAAGTACACACTGGAGTTTATTTACTATAAAGTGCAAAATCAGGCTTACTTTTGCATAAAAAACAATAATCTTCCAGGTTTTATTACCAAAGCTTAATTGAACAAGCTGGGGTTAGAAGCTCATTAGTTTCTATGTAGAAGTGAGCCTGCTTTTGCACTTTCCAGCTTTAGTAAATAAACCCCATTGTGTACTTAAAAGTGGGGTATGCCTGTAGACTGTATATAGGAGAAGTGTCTCTGAAGTTTGTTATAAAGTCAAGTGGGCATCCCATAACACCCCTATCCCCATCCAAGTTTATTACCCTCAGTAAAACAAAAAGCAAAGTCACGGACTGTTCTCTGACTCTGGAGTGACTGTGGAAATTCGGTGTGCCTGGCTGTGTGGGGTGGGAGAATTCCAATCTACTTGCTGCTCTTTAGGTGGTACACTACACCAGGGCCGTCTTTAATGTTGATTGGACCCTGGACAAAAAATGTATTGGGGCCCCCCCATACAATTTCGCTCTCCACCAGCTCTGAGACATACAATAAATATCAGCTAGACTTAAAATCAGTTTACTGTATCAGATCAGGCAGCGATTGCAATTGGTTGCCAGATGTTACAGCATATCATTACCACTTACTGACTGGTTGCTAGAGGTTACAGCACACATTACGGTTCACTGATTAGTTCCTAGAGGTTACAGAACACGATTTCTACTTGTTGAATGGTTGCTAGAGATTACTGTACAGTAATACTGCTCACTGATTGGTTGCAGCACATCATCTCCTCATTGCAGTGGGGCATGATATACATACAAATGCCGCCTTTATTTACATATGAATGTCGCCGGCCACCACTATTTACATATGAATGCTCCAGTTATTTACATATGAATGATGGTTATTTTACATGTAAACACAGGGTCTGCAGGTGAGTCATCTATACGCAACAATAGGGCAGAGCTGAGCAGCATTAGAAGCAGTACTTCACACTAAGGCCTAGTACACACGAGAGGATTTATCCGCGGATACGGTCCAACGGAGGATTTCCACGGATTTGAATCCGATGGAGTGTACTCACCATCGGATCGAAATCCGCGCCGAAATCCCCTCACGATGACGTGTCGCGCCGTCGCCGCGATGATGACGCGGCGACGTGCGCGACGCTGTCATAAAAAGAATTCCACGCATGCGTCGAATCATTACGACGCATGCGGGGGATCCCTTCGGACGGATCGATCCGGTGAGTCTGTACAGACCACCGGATCGATCCGCTGGTTCCGATTCCAGCGGATAGATTTGTAGACATGTCTACAAATTTTTATCTGCTGGAATTCGGAAATATCCGCGGATAAATATCCGCTGGAATGTACACACCATATAATCTATCCGCTGAAACCGATCCGCTGAGATTTTTCAGCGGATGGATTCTATCGTGTGTACGGGGCCTAAGATATCAGGACACAATCCAGGACTAAAACTTCAAGGGACAAGGGAATTTAAACTGTAAGTATGAGGCAACTGCTTTGGGCCCCACAACAATGACAGAGCCCAGGGCAGCTGCCCCTTTTACCCTGCCTTAAAGACGGCCCTGCACTACACTAACATGTATCTTTTGTAACACCTCTTCACTTATATGCTTCTGTTACAACACTATAGCAGTAAATCTGACATTCAGCAAACATTCACTACAGGTGAATCTTCCAGTTGCATGTTTTATTTAAATGACAGTGGTTAATTCACCACCAGTTCAGGTTTAGTCAATGTCACATTTAGTGCTTTATAAATATACCATACTGTATATAATTTATAAACACACATAAGTGTCCTGTTTTGTGTAAGTGACAAGCCCTAAAATAATGAAGCAAAACAAGTTAATACATGTTTTATTCTTTAACTGAAAAAATATAATGTTAGATATATGAAAAACATTTGTTAGTAAAGCTTGATGCACAGCTTTAATGCTGACAATGCTGCATACAAACTGCAGTACACATACCTGATTAGTCACGGGATACATGCTGCTGTTATAATACAATGGAAGGCATTTACTGGAAATGGGTCAAGGCAGAGACAGAGTTGATGAGCTCAAGCATGAAAAATGGTTTGCCTCGCTCTATGACATTTGTAGAAAAAAAAAATAATCTCAGACTGCATACCAGAACATAGACAGTACATTTAGTTCATAACAGAGTATAACTAGTATAGAATAACACTGGTGCTTTTTTTCCCCTTTGTTTTGTTTTTAATTCCATGGGACAAGTTGAGATAAGTATTGAATGCATACAGCACTCCTCTGGCCAGCATATACATGCATTGTCACTTCTCTTCTTGTTCTGTTCCTGGTGGTTTTAATGCTTATGAATCTCATATAAAACTGGTGGCAGATGGTCAATACTCTGCAGGCTCCATTGTTTCTTATGTGTTATAACATAAGAGAGAACAGAACAAAACAGACTATTTGCTGTACACCTGTGAACGTTAAGCTTGGCTAAATGCACCATTTCAGTTAAGCCCCATACACACTATCAGTTTTCCTGACGGTTTTCTCTTCAGGTTTACCAAAACCATCTAATATGAGGTCAAACCTCAAGAGTTTCAATTTGTATGCAATCAGGCAGGCCCTTGCACTACATGGTTTTGGTAAACCTGATGAGAAAACCGTCAGGAAAACTGATAGTGTGTATGGGGCTTCAGAGATAGAGGAGAGCTAGACAGGAAAAAGAAATACTAAGATATTAAATATTAATATAATTGCAGCACTAAACCCAAACTTTAAACTAACAAAATAAATACAAGAAACAAATACATAAATAAATTGCAGATATACAAGTGCTTAAAAACATGCAACATAGGCAATACATACTATGGGGTAGATACACAAAGAAAGTACGCCGGCGTATCTATTGATACGCCGGCGTAATTTCAAAATTCCCACGTTGTATCTTTGTTTTGAATCCTCAAAACAAGATACAACGGCATCTGGGTTAGATCTGACAGGCGTACGCCTTCGGGCCTTAGATGCAATTTTTCGACGTCCACTAGGTGGCGTTCCCGTCGTAATCCGCATCGAGTATGCAAATTAGCTATTTCTGACGATCCACAAACGTACGAGCGGCCGGCGCATTCTTTTACGTCATTTCCGTTCGGCTTTTTCCGGCGTATAGTTAAAGCTGCTATCTGGTGGCGTACTCAATGTTAAGTATGGCCGTCGTTCCCGCGTATAATTTTGAAAATTTTACGTCGTTTGCCTAAGTCGTCCTTAAATGGTGTTGGATGCCATTTACGTTCATGTCGAAAACAATGACGTCCTTGCGACGTCATTTGGAGCAATGCACCCTGGGAGTTTCGACGGACGGGGCATGCGCAGTTCGTTCGGCGCAGGGACGCGCTTCATTTAAATGAAACACGCCCCCTACTCGCCGCATTTGAATTCCGCGCCCTTACGCCGCGAGAGATACCCTACGCCGCCGTAACTTATGGCGCAAATTCTTTCAGGATTCAAAGAATAGCAAAATAAGTTACAGCGGCGTAGCGTATCTCACATACGCTGCGCCCACGCAGATGTATGTGGATCTGCCCCTGTATGTGTCACACCAGTCTATTGAATATAACAATAAAACCTAGTTATTCAATTAATAATCACAAGTTCCTTCTGTGAAAATGCTCCACGCTCTTATATAAATGTTCTTAACCACTTGACAACTGGGCACTTAAACACCCTTAATAACCAGACCAATTTTCAGCTTTTGGTGCTCTCACGTTTTGAATGACAATAACTCAGTCATACAACACTGTAACCAAATGAAATTTTTGTCCTTTTTTTCCCACAAATAGAGCTTTCTTTTGGTGGTATTTGATCACCTCTGCGTTTTTTTTTTCCCGCTATTAATGAAAAAAGAACGAAAATTTTGTAAAAAAATGAATTTTTCTTCATTTCTATCATATCATTTTGTAAAAAAGTAATTTTCCTCATACATTTGGCCTAAAATGCATACTGCTACATATTTTTGGTAAAAAAAAAAAAAAAAATTGGATATTATTTAGTCTGGGTGAAAGTTATAGGGTCTACAAGCTTTGGTACCAATTTCTGAAAATTGAACAATTTGATCACACCTGAAGTACTGACAGCTTCTCTCATTTCTTGAGACCCTAACAAGCCAATAAAGTACAAATACCCCCCAAATGACCCCTTTTTGGAAAGTAGACATTCCAAGGTAGTTAGTAAGAGTCATAGTTAGTTTTTTGAAGTTGCCATTTTTTCCCACAATTCTTTGCAAAATTAAGATTTTTTTTTTTTTTTTTTTTTTCATACCAATATTGTCATTATAACAGGTTATTTCTCTCACATGGCATGTATATTCCACAAATGACACCCCAAAATATATTCTGCTGCTCCTCCTGAGTATGGCGATACCACATGTGTGAGACTTTTACACAGCGTGGCCACATACAGAGGCCCAACACCGAAGTAGCAACTTCAAGCATTCTAGGAGCATAAATTACACATCTAATCTCTCAACCACCTATTACACTTTTGAAGGCCCTGGAGCACCAGGACAATGGAAACGCCCACAAAGTGACCCCATTTTGGAAAGCTAACACCCCAACGTATAATCTATGAGGCATAATGAGTCTTTTGAACAGTTCATTTTTTTTGCAGATGTTTTTGGAAAATGTGGAAAAAAAATGAAAACGCATTTTTTTTACACAAAGTTGTCCATTTATAGGATATTTCCAACACATAGCATGTACATAGCAAAAATTACACCCCAAAATATATTCTGCTGCTCCTCCTGAGTATGGCGATACCACATGTGTGAGACTTTTACACAGCGTGGCCACATACAGAGGCCCAACACCGAAGTAGCAACTTCAAGCATTCTAGGAGCATAAATTACACATCTAATCTCTCAACCACCTATTACACTTTTGAAGGCCCTGGAGCACCAGGACAATGGAAACGCCCACAAAGTGACCCCATTTTGGAAAGCTAACACCCCAACGTATAATCTATGAGGCATAATGAGTCTTTTGAACAGTTCATTTTTTTGCAGATGTTTTTGGAAAATGTGGAAAAAAAATGAAAACGCATTTTTTTTACACAAAGTTGTCCATTTATAGGATATTTCCAACACATAGCATGTACATAGCAAAAATTACACCCCAAAATATATTCTGCTGCTCCTCCTGAGTATGGCGATACCACATGTGTGAGACTTTTACACAGCGTGGCCACATACAGAGGCCCAACACCGAAGTAGCAACTTCAAGCATTCTAGGAGCATAAATTACACATCTAATCTCTCAACCACCTATTACACTTTTGAAGGCCCTGGAGCACCAGGACAATGGAAACGCCCACAAAGTGACCCCATTTTGGAAAGCTAACACCCCAACGTATAATCTATGAGGCATAATGAGTCTTTTGAGCAGTTTATTTTTTTGCAGATGTTTTTGGAAAATGTGGAAAAAAAATTAAAACGCATTTTTTTTACACAAAGTTGTCCATTTATAGGATATTTCCAACACATAGCATGTACATAGCAAAAATTACACCCCAAAATGTATTCTGCTGCTCCTCCTGAGTATGGCGATACCACATGTGTGAGACTTTTACACAGCGTGGCCACATACAGAGGCCCAACACCGAAGTAGCAACTTCAAGCATTCTAGGAGCATAAATTACACATCTAATCTCTCAACCACCTATTACACTTTTGAAGGCCCTGGAGCACCAGGACAATGGAAACGCCCACAAAGTGACCCCATTTTGGAAAGCTAACACCCCAACGTATAATCTATGAGGCATAATGAGTCTTTTGAACAGTTCATTTTTTTGCAGATGTTTTTGGAAAATGTGGAAAAAAAATTAAAACGCATTTTTTTTACACAAAGTTGTCCATTTATAGGATATTTCCAACACATAGCATGTACATAGCAAAAATTACACCCCAAAATATATTCTGCTGCTCCTCCTGAGTATGGCGATACCACATGTGTGAGACTTTTACACAGCCTGGCCACATAGAGACCCAACATCCAAGAAGCACCATCAGGTGTTGTAGGGACACAAATTACACATCCAATTTCCTTACAATCTATCACATTTTTGAAGGCCCTTCATATTTCTAACACAGCATGTACATACCAAGAATTACACCCTAAAATACATTCTGCTGAGTAATGGGTACAAAAAAAAAGGATTACCTGTGTTTTTAGTAGTGCAATTGTCCACAGGAGGAGAGCCCTGATCCAGGCAGCAGGCAGGGACGTGGTCAGCGACAATGAATGGAATTGTCCAGGCAGCAATATTGTTCATAGTCGGTACATAGCCAGCAGTGCCAAAATATTGGTCCTGGTAGTAAGGCCAGGAAAGAATGGGGACAGGGGTAGAGGCTTCTCCCACCCAAATCTCTTTGAAGCCTCCGGGCAACCAGACCCTAATCTGGGAATGAGAAAACTAAAAAATTAGTTTTTTCATCCAGAAAAACAATTCTGGAGCCCCTCACATGTGTGAGACTCCTGTGTTCCCACTAGCATAGCAGGGTAAAAGATCAATCCAAGGGGCAGGCAAAAAACGTGGTCAAACAGTCCAGGGTCAATTCCAGAGCAGGCAGATGTAGGTACAGTTTAGGGTTAGGCAAAAGAGTGGTCGTATAACAAGCCAGGGTCAGTTCCAGAGAAAGCAGAGGTATTTTTAGCATTAGGCAAAATCGTGGTCGTATAACAGTCCAGGGTCGGTTCCGGAGAAGGCAGAGGTATGTAGAGTGCAGTGGCATAAGGGGTGTGGAGGAAAATGACAGGGAATTTGAATTTTGTTTACCTAATAATTTTCAATAGTGTGGTAACGGCGGAAACATGCACCTAAACAGAGGCCTGGTTGGGAGGGACAATCGGGACAATAAACTGTTGTGTCTCTTCTGACTCCTCCTCTGGCGCACACCCGACATTTCTTCTGACGGGCTGCACCTGTTCGACGGGGGGGGATTTTGTCAGGAAAGTGCCGTTCGTGAAGTCTGCTCACGCAATCAGTGCGAAGAATGTCTGGTGGCATTTCAGGGAACAAAAGGGCGGTGATAACGTCTTCTTGGTAGAGTAGATATGGAACGGGATTCTGTGTTGCTTTTTTGTAGATAACATAAGAGTTATAGAAGGCCAAACTGAAAAAGTAAATGGACACTTTTTTATACCAGTGACGGGATTTTCGGGAGGGAAGATAGGGTTCAATCATCTGGTCATTGAAGTCTACGCCACCCATAAATAAATTGTAGTCGTAGACACAAGATGGTTTCTGCACTGGGCCGCTTCTTTTGGGGACTTCCACGTAGGTGTCATTGTGGATGGTGGTGAGCATGTGGACATCTCGTCTGTCCCTCCACTTGACAGCCAATAGCTCCTGGTTCCGTAAAGACGTCGTCTCTCCTCGTCTCAGCTTCTGATTCACCAATTTTTGGGGGAAGCCCTTTCTGTTTATTCTCACTGTGCCACATGCTGGGGTGTCTCTCCGGTAAAGATTTCTAAACAGGGGCAAGCTAGTATAAAAATTGTCCACGTAAAGGTGGTATCCTTTTCCAAGTAGTGGATAGATGAGCTCCCAGACGACTTTTCCACTTGTTCCGATGTATTCGGGGCATTCGGGGGGATGTAGTTGGGAGTCCTTCCCTTCGTAAACAATGAAGGAGTAGATGTACCCCGTGTCTCGGTCACACAGTTTGTACATCTTCACCCCATATCGGGCCCTTTTGCTTGGGATGAATTGTTTAAAGCCCAGCCTGCCGTGGAATTTTACAAGGGACTCATCTATTGATATATTTTGTTGAGGGGTATATAACTGGGGGAATTTTTCAGAAAAAAAATTTAGAAGTGGCCGAATTTTAAATAATTTGTCAAAAGCAGGGTCATTTCGGGGAGGGCACTGGGTGTTGTCATTATAGTGGAGGAACCGTAGAATCATGAAGTATCGGGATCTGGGCATACGGGATGAGAAGACGGGCATGTGGTGGATGGCTTTGGTAGACCAATAGGCGTACCCTTTGTTTTTTTTTGAGAGACCCATATTGAAGGTCAGGCCTAAGAATATTTTAAACTCCTCTACGGTCAGGTCTCTCCAATGAAAGGGGCGGGCATAGCTGGAATCGGGGTTGCTTAGAATAAATTGCTGAGCGTAGAGATTGCACTGGGCCACAATAGATGACAATAATTCGTCTGTAAAAACTAAATGAAAAAAATCAATCGTGTCAAAATTATCGGTGTTCACCTGTACACCTGGTTGGGCGGTGAAAGGGGGGATACTTGATGCTCCAGAATTCGAAGGCAGCCACAGGGGGTTTTGAAGGCCATAGGGAAGGCTGGCATGGCCCCTATCCCTTTGGGGCAGAGAGGACACCCTACTGGTGCCTGACCTTTGTTGCACTGCTTGCGGGGTGGACGGCACTGCTTGCGGGGTGGACGGCACTGCTTGCGGGGTGGACGGCACTGCTTGCGGGGTGGACGGCACTGCTTGCGAGGTGGACGGCACTGCTCGCGAGGTGGACGGCACTGCTTGCGAGGTGGACGGCACTGCACTAGTAGTAGGCTGCTCCACGCCAGAACGCCTTCTTTTAACGGGCACAGGTTCCTCCTCTGAATCAGTATCAGACCCGCTTCCTGTTACGGGCTCATAGGCCGAATCGGAATTGGACAGAGACTCCTCACAGCTGTCATCAGACACCCATAGTTTCTGGAAGGCCTGCTCGGTGGTAAAAAAAAATTTTGCCATACTGGTGGCTAGTAGTGTTGAGCAGAATATGCCATATTCGATTTCGCGATATATCTCGAATATATATTCGAATATTCGAGATATATTCGCTAAATTCGAATATTCGTGATATTTTATCGAAATTAATTGAATGCGATTTTTCGCTATTGCGAATGCGAAAATAATTGCGATTTTTTAATAACTGCGGTAGGAGCGCTCTGATTGGCTTAGAATATTCGTGATATTTTATCGAAATATCGCAACATGCGAATGCGATATTTATTGCGCAATTTCGAGATATGCTGGAGGAGCGCTCTGATTGGCTCAGAATATTCGTGATATTTTATCGAAATATCGCAACATGCGAATGCGATATTTATTGCGCAATTTCGAGATATGCTGGAGGAGCGCTCTGATTGGCTCAGAATATTCGTGATATTTTATCGAAATATCGCAACATGCGATTGCGATATTTATTGCGCAATTTCGAGATATGCTGGAGGAGCGCTCTGATTGGCTCAGAATATTCCTGATATTTTATCGAAATATCGCAACATGCGAATGCGATATTTATTGCGCAATTTCGAGATATGCTGGAGGAGCGCTCTGATTGGCTCAGAATATTCCTGATATTTTATCGAAATATCGCAACATGCGAATGCGAAATTTATTGCAGATATTTCGAAAACTGCTGTAGCAGCACTCTGAAATCGAATATGTATGATATTTTAACCAAAATACATATTGCGATTGCGATTTTTCGATCGCGCATGCGCAATTGCGCGAACAACACGCGACCATTTCCTGGAGCCTTGCCAGTTTCCCAATATTACAGCAACATGGTGGGAAGCAATTTCTCAAAGTCTGAGGAAAAGTTGCTGATTTGTGTAAGTATTTTGACCACTGTTATTTCATCATCTTCAACTGCATTTAAGTCTAGTTTAAAAGTTAGTATATATGATCAGATATTAGTATTTAACCAAAAATGTGTCTCCTGCTTTTACAAAACTACAAGTCCCAGCATGCCTGGACAGCTGCAGACACCCTGGTTGGCAAATGTGTATTTAGGCACTTTTCCTTGTTATTTAGCATAATGAATTTAAAAATTTTTTGGACATAGGACGTATGCGAACGTCCTGACTTCAGTGTCCTCAAGGCCCAAGGACGTTCGAATACATATTGCCCTTTAGATGTTGCAGAACTACAACTTCCAGCATGCCTGGGAATGCTGGCACTTCTAGTATTGTAAGTTCTGCAGGCCCACATTTTTCAGGCCTTTATGCACGGGTCTCTAAACTGTGGCACCCTAGATGCAGCAAAAGTAAAATTCTTAGCATGCACTGACAGACCGTGGCTGATGGGAGTAGTAGTTTTGCAACAGCTGGAGGTGGACTGGTCTTGAAACCCAGAGTTAGGTAACAAACCCGTAGTGTTTTGCAACCATTCTGCCTCCAGCTGGTTATTTTCTGTTGAAAAGCCTGTGGCGTGCAAAACACAACCCAAAAACTCCACCCGGTGCAAGGAAAAATTTGCACACACCTAAAGAGTGACATCACAAAAAACTGCGACGGTTGCATACGTCAGTGGTCCTCCGAAAAGGTCCCGTCTCTGACCCCCCGGGGCGTTAGGCTCCTAGGCTCCTGACAGGGAAAAGAGTTACTGTGGTCCATACAGCCGAAGCCATATGGACCCATCTCGGTCCAAGCAGCGCAATCAACACGCGAACAACACGCGACCATTTCCTGGAGCCTTGCCAGTTTCCAACTTATGATCGCAGCGCAATCACACAGCAACATGGTTGGAAGCAATTTCACTAAGTCTGAGGAAAAGTTGCTGATTTGTGTAAGTATTTTGACCACTGTTATTTCATCATCTTCAACTGCATTTAAGTCTAGTTTAAAAGTTAGTATATATGATCAGATATTAGTATTTAACCAAAAATGTGTCTCCTGCTTTTACAAAACTACAAGTCCCAGCCCAGCCCAGCATTTTAGTCTAGTTTAAAAGTTAGTATATATGATCATATATTAGTATTTCACAAAAAATGTGTCTCCTGCTTTTACAAAACTACAAGTCCCAGCATGCCTGGACAGCTGCAGACACCCTGGTTGGCAAATGTGTATTTAGGCACTTTTCCTTGTTATTTAGCATAATGAATTTAAAAATTTTTTGGACATAGGACGTATGCGAACGTCCTGACTTCAGTGTCCTCAAGGCCCAAGGACGTTCGAATACATATTGCCCTTTAGATGTTGCAGAACTACAACTTCCAGCATGCCTGGGAATGCTGGCACTTCTAGTATTGTAAGTTCTGCAGGCCCACATTTTTCAGGCCTTTATGCACGGGTCTCTAAACTGTGGCACCCTAGATGCAGCAAAAGTAAAATTCTTAGCATGCACTGACAGACCGTGGCTGATGGGAGTAGTAGTTTTGCAACAGCTGGAGTTGGACTGGTCTTGAAACCCAGAGTTAGGTAACAAACCCGTAGTGTTTTGCAACCATTCTGCCTCCAGCTGGTTATTTTCTGTTGAAAAGCCTGTGGCGTGCAAAACACAACCCAAAAACTCCACCCGGTGCAAGGAAAAATTTGCACACACCTAAAGAGTGACATCACAAAAAACTGCGACGGTTGCATACGTCAGTGGTCCTCCGAAAAGGTCCCGTCTCTGACCCCCCGGGGCGTTAGGCTCCTGACAGGGAAAAGAGTTACTGTGGTCCATACAGCCGAAGCCATATGGACCCATCTCGGTCCAAGCAGCGCAATCAACACGCGAACAACACGCGACCATTTCCTGGACCCTTGCCAGTTTCCAACTTTATGATCGCAACGCAATCGCAGAGCAAGATGGTTGGAAGTAATTTCACTGTATCTGAGGAAAAGTTGCTGATTTGTGTAAGTATTTTGACCACTGTTATTTCATTATCTTCAACTGCATTTTAGTCTAGTTTAAAAGTTAGTATATATTCATAATTATGCAAATGATAATGGCTGCTATATTTATGTAAAAAAGGTGGCGACGGAAATGGCAGTATATAAAATCTGTCATGTTACCCCTGTCATTGATTAATAAGGCGAGAATGCTTCCAATTGTTGAATAGCATACATTTATGTCATATATCCATAAGGCTGTCAACAAAAGTATTACAATATACTTTGTTCTTCATCTTGCAGAAGTTCCTGGAAACAGGATACGATGAGCTGCGGAGGCAGCAAGAAAAACAGGGAGTTATAAGCTCCCTGATTGAGGAACTAGGCGAAGAACACACTCGCATGGCGATCCTCAAAAAGTGGTCCGACCTGAAGAGGCGCCAGATGAACCGGGTCAGGCGTATCCGGAATAAATATCATCCTGGTAAGTTATTGGTCACAGTTATGTTTTTTTTTTCCCTAAAGTGTATTTTGTGCGTGTACTCGAGAGAGGAGCCGGACTGCAGGAGTTGGGAGTAGGCAGGCCTCCCCCAGAGGTAATCTGCCACCTTTCTCCATGCCCCGGGTGGCAATGGCGGGTGTGAGGGGGTCCTCCCACACAGACCGTCCTACCTGCTCCGCTTCGAAGCCCCACGGGGCAGAGGGACTCCCTATAAGGGAGTGAGAGGATTTGCCCGCTCAACCAGCCCCGTTAGTCCTTCGCCTCTCTTTTTAGAGACCGCATGGTCAGAGTGCGTGCATGTTAACCCAATTGCGAGTGCGTGTGTAAGTGTGGTGGTTTTTGTGGGAGGGAGGTGGGCATACTAAGCGCAGGCTTACCTCGCATAGCACACCCACCGGGGGCCGAGCTGAGACCACCAAACTCAATTCACATGTAGCCGAGAGCGGGATCCGAACCCCTAGCTGCAGAGGTGAATGGCTTGTCAGCGCAGTGGCAATCGCGTTGAGCCAGCCCGGGTCCCTTGGGGACAGTTATGTAAGGTCATATGTAATTAATGTAAGGTCAGATGTTGTTAACCAAGACGCCATGTTGTTGTAACATATATCACCACCAGCCAAGGTATTCATAGTACTGTTGGAAAAAAACATGGGACAGCAGACAGGAACACAGAAGTTATGTGGGAACATACTTTTCCCATTGCTTTGCATGGGACTTTAAACAAAAAGCCCGACCCTCACCAATGGGGTTAGTTAAGGGATAAATTAACGATCCTATACTTTAAGTGGACGTATAGATAACATGTGACCAAGTGTTATCGAAATATCTACAGCTGTTATGAAATAACATGTATTTCCCATAGAGTTGAATGGGACTTTAAAGAAAAACCCTGACCAAGGCAAATGGGGGTGGGTATGGGTTAAACCACCAATCCTATATTTGTGGCTGACATATAAGTAACCTGTGTGCCAAGTTTCATGTAAATATCTTTAGCCGTTTGGACGTGATGGTGGAACATACATACATACATGCACACACACGTTGAGTTTTATATATATAGATTCCCACTAAATTCCTGTGTTAGGCGTGGGGTTGTTATAGTAATCCTGTGTACTCCATCAAGTACTTTTTTTTAACATGAGATCGTCTGAACAAAACAAAGGAGACAAAAACAGCTCATTTTACCATGGTGGCAGCCCAGCTCACGCTCAGTCCCCTGTAGTGCCCACAAGACCCTTTAATATAACATTGTCCCATTGGTTAACTGTCTATATAAATTAATTTGTATTCATATACAATACAGTAGAGTACACAGAATTTGCATACGTCATTAGAAAACATTTTTATAATATATGAACATTGTGTTATTATAGGAGCTCCGCTACCAACTGTGCGCCCCAAGCGCACAAGGCGACAGGCCGCAGAGGAGGAGCAGGAGGAGGATGTGGAAGAGGAGGAGAGGGATGAGGAGGAGCAGCCAGGGCCATCCACATCACCACCCCCAGTTCCTGTGGAGGAGCAAGAGGAGGAGCTGCACCCCCCCCCCGAAACTTCTGGTGGAGTAGTGGGTGACGAGGAAGAGGAGCAGGATGAGACGGTTAATTATACCGTCAATCAGGAGGGTAAATATGTGCACATATATTAATAAAATTTCAACAATAAAATGTAGCTCTAAAAATGGACAGCATTTAAAGCAGGGCTGTGGAGTCGGTAGATAAATTTTTCGACTCCGACTCCTCAGTTTTATGTACTTCAGACTCCGACTCCCCGACTCCCCGACTCCGACTCCTCTGTATTAATATGCGAATGTATTTTATAGATTCCTTGAGGGAAAGAAACGCAAACTACCACAGGACTACTGGCTGGGAAGCCAACAGTCTACTGTATTGCACAGTTTAAGCAAAAGACAAACACAATGAAAACAATCAAGTGACTGGATAGTAGCAGCAGGCTTAAACATCAGGAACATGATCTTTAACAGTTCAAAAATACAGACCACATTATTTGGCTGTTTTAGAACCAAAACAAAGCTTATCTATAATGAACCCAAAAAAAAAAATATGAAAAACCTAGAAATGGTTTATATTAATCTTGAAATGTAGTTCTAGGCTTAGCAAATGCAAATAAATGCAATGTAGAGTTCTAAGGAAGAGAATTGCCTCTGCCAGATCCTCTTTCATAGAGTCTCTTAAGTCAGACTTTATTATTTTTATGGCTGAAAATAATCTTTCGTAACGGTCTTTGAAATCCAAATGTTTTTTTCTTATATCCTAACAGTTCTAAAAAAGCTAGAGGTGAAGCAAGCTGCCATGAAAAACCTCACGAAGAGAGTAATGGCAAATGAGCAGCAGATACTGTTTTTGATGCGCCAAAATCAACAACTGGTGCAACAACTGGCGAAAAACATGGATGAGGTGACAGAGCTTCAGAAGTTAATGTCCTAATTTATTTTTTTTTTTTTTTAATAAAAAATGTTATATTTTGCAAAGGTTTCATTTCTTATTGAAATTGTTAGTTTTTTAAACACATCTAACTTCACATCTAACTTCACATCTAACACATCAACATCAACATCAACACATCTAGCTTAATAATAACCGAAAACATTTTATACTATTACTAGCTGAATACCCGGCGTTGCCCGGTCTTCCTATCTTAACCTTTTGGGGAGGAAAATCATAGTAATATAAATATACCCATCTTTTATATAAGGGTGTTGGTAAGGGTTAATTTAACTGTTATATATTTTTATTTGGCATATAAGTAATATGTATAGCGGGTATTATTGAAATATCTCCAGGCGTACAGAAGTTATGTGGGAACATACATTTTCCATTGATTTGCATGGGACTTTAAAGGAAAACCCCGACCCTCACAAATGGGGGTAGTTAAGGGATAAATTAACTATCAGTGGTATCAGTGAACAGCAGTGGTAATAGGAGTATATATAGAGTGGGAATTAACTTTTTACATAGGTGTCTTGACAGAGCAGCAGCAGCAGCAGTAGTAGTAGTAGTAGTAGATACAGAGTCATATCACTTGGGCAGGAGGTGCCATGATGAACAGCAGTGGTAATAGGAGTATATAGAGTGGGAAATTACTTTTGACATAGTTGTCTTGACTGAGCAGCAGCAGCAGCAGCAGCAGCAGTAGTAGTATTAGCAGTAGTAGTTGATACAGAGTCATATCACTTGGGCAGGAGTTGCCATGATGAACAGCAGTAGGAATAAGAGTATATAGAGTGTGAAACAACTGCTGACATAGGTGTATTGACTGGGCGGCAGCAGCAACAGCAGAAGCAGCAGTAGTAGTATTAACAGTAGTAGTTGATACAGAGTCATATCACATGGGCAGGAGTTGCCATGATGTACAGCAGTCTTAATAAGAGTATATAGAGTGTGAAATAACTGCTGACATAGGTGTATTGACTGGGCGGCAGCAGCAGCAGCAGAAGCAGCAGTAGTAGTATTAACAGTAGTAGTTGATACAGAGTCATATCACATGGGCAGGAGTTGCCATGATGTACAGCAGTCTTAATAAGAGTATATAGAGTGTGAAATAACTGCTGACATAGGTGTATTGACTGGGCGGCAGCAGCAGCAGAAGCATCAGTAGTAGTATTAACAGTAGTAGTTGATACAGAGTCATATCACATGGGCAGGAGTTGCCATGATGTACAGCAGTCTTAATAAGAGTATATAGAGTGTGAAATAACTGCTGACATAGGTGTATTGACTGGGCGGCAGCAGCAGCAGAAGCAGCAGTAGTAGTATTAACAGTAGTAGTTGATACAGAGTCATATCACATGGGCAGGAGTTGCCATGATGTACAGCAGTCTTAATAAGAGTATATAGAGTGTGAAACAACTGCTGACATAGGTGTATTGACTGGACGGCAGCAGCAGCAGAAGCAGCAGTAGTAGTATTAACAGTAGTAGTTGATACAGAGTCATATCACATGGGCAGGAGTTGCCATGATGTACAGCAGTCTTAATAAGAGTATATAGAGTGTGAAATAACTGCTGACATAGGTGTATTGACTGGGCGGCAGCAGCAGCAGAAGCATCAGTAGTAGTATTAACAGTAGTAGTTGATACAGAGTCATATCACATGGGCAGGAGTTGCCATGATGTACAGCAGTCTTAATAAGAGTATATAGAGTGTGAAATAACTGCTGACATAGGTGTATTGACTGGGCGGCAGCAGCAGCAGAAGCAGCAGTAGTAGTATTAACAGTAGTAGTTGATACAGAGTCATATCACATGGGCAGGAGTTGCCATGATGTACAGCAGTCTTAATAAGAGTATATAGAGTGTGAAACAACTGCTGACATAGGTGTATTGACTGGACGGCAGCAGTAGTAGTATTAACAGTAGTAGTTGATACAGAGTCATATCACATGGGCAGGAGGTGCCATGATGAACAGCAGTAGGAATAAGAGTATATAGAGTGTTAAACAACTGCTGACATAGGTGTATTGACTGGGCGGCAGCAGCAGCAGAAGCAGTAGTAGTAGTATTAACAGTAGTAGTTGATACAGAGTCATATCACATGGGCAGGAGGTGCCATGATGAACAGCAGTAGGAATAAGAGTATATAGAGTGTTAAACAACTGCTGACATAGGTGTATTGACTGGGCAGCAGCAGAAGCAGCAGCAGTAGTATTAACAGTAGTAGTTGATACAGAGTCATATCACATGGGCAGGAGGTGCCATGATGAACAGCAGTAGGAATAGGAGTATATAGAGTGTCAAATAACTGCTGACATAGGTGTCTTGACTGGGCAGCAGCAGCAGCAGAAGCAGCAGCAGTAGTATTAACAGTAGTAGTTGATACAGAGTCATATCACATGGGCAGGAGGTGCCATGATGAACAGCAGTAGGAATAGGAGTATATAGAGTGTCAAATAACTGCTGACATAGGTGTCTTGACTGGGCAGCAGCAGCAGAAGCAGCAGTAGTATTAACAGTAGTAGTTGATACAGAGTCATATCACATGGGCAGGAGGTGCCATGATGAACAGCAGTAGGAATAGGAGTATATAGAGTGTCAAATAACTGCTGACATAGGTGTCTTGACTGGGCAGCAGCAGCAGAAGCAGCAGTAGTATTAACAGTAGTAGTTGATACAGAGTCATATCACATGGGCAGGAGGTGCCATGATGAACAGCAGTAGGAATAGGAGTATATAGAGTGTCAAATAACTGCTGACATAGGTGTCTTGACTGGGCAGCAGCAGCAGAAGCAGCAGTAGTATTAACAGTAGTAGTTGATACAGAGTCATATCACATGGGCAGGAGGTGCCATGATGAACAGCAGTAGGAATAGGAGTATATAGAGTGTCAAATAACTGCTGACATAGGTGTATTGACTGGGCAGCAGCAGCAGCAGAAGCAGCAGCAGTAGTAGTAACAGTAGTAGTTGATACAGAGTCATATCACATGGGCAGGAGGTGCCATGATGAACAGCAGTAGGAATAGGAGTATATAGAGTGTCAAATAACTGCTGACATAGGTGTATTGACTGGGCAGCAGCAGAAGCAGCAGCAGTAGTATTAACAGTAGTAGTTGATACAGAGTCATATCACATGGGCAGGAGGTGCCATGATGAACAGCAGTAGGAATAGGAGTATATAGAGTGTCAAATAACTGCTGACATAGGTGTCTTGACTGGGCAGCAGCAGCAGAAGCAGCAGTAGTATTAACAGTAGTAGTTGATACAGAGTCATATCACATGGGCAGGAGGTGCCATGATGAACAGCAGTAGGAATAGGAGTATATAGAGTGTCAAATAACTGCTGACATAGGTGTCTTGACTGGGCAGCAGCAGCAGAAGCAGCAGTAGTATTAACAGTAGTAGTTGATACAGAGTCATATCACATGGGCAGGAGGTGCCATGATGAACAGCAGTAGGAATAGGAGTATATAGAGTGTCAAATAACTGCTGACATAGGTGTATTGACTGGGCAGCAGCAGCAGCAGAAGCAGCAGCAGTAGTATTAACAGTAGTAGTTGATACAGAGTCATATCACATGGGCAGGAGGTGCCATGATGAACAGCAGTAGGAATAGGAGTATATAGAGTGTCAAATAACTGCTGACATAGGTGTATTGACTGGGCAGCAGCAGAAGCAGCAGCAGTAGTATTAACAGTAGTAGTTGATACAGAGTCATATCACATGGGCAGGAGGTGCCATGATGAACAGCAGTAGGAATAGGAGTATATAGAGTGTCAAATAACTGCTGACATAGGTGTCTTGACTGGGCAGCAGCAGCAGCAGAAGCAGCAGCAGTAGTATTAACAGTAGTAGTTGATACAGAGTCATATCACATGGGCAGGAGGTGCCATGATGAACAGCAGTAGGAATAGGAGTATATAGAGTGTCAAATAACTGCTGACATAGGTGTCTTGACTGGGCAGCAGCAGCAGAAGCAGCAGTAGTATTAACAGTAGTAGTTGATACAGAGTCATATCACATGGGCAGGAGGTGCCATGATGAACAGCAGTAGGAATAGGAGTATATAGAGTGTCAAATAACTGCTGACATAGGTGTCTTGACTGGGCAGCAGCAGCAGAAGCAGCAGTAGTATTAACAGTAGTAGTTGATACAGAGTCATATCACATGGGCAGGAGGTGCCATGATGAACAGCAGTAGGAATAGGAGTATATAGAGTGTCAAATAACTGCTGACATAGGTGTCTTGACTGGGCAGCAGCAGCAGAAGCAGCAGTAGTATTAACAGTAGTAGTTGATACAGAGTCATATCACATGGGCAGGAGGTGCCATGATGAACAGCAGTAGGAATAGGAGTATATAGAGTGTCAAATAACTGCTGACATAGGTGTATTGACTGGGCAGCAGCAGCAGCAGAAGCAGCAGCAGTAGTAGTAACAGTAGTAGTTGATACAGAGTCATATCACATGGGCAGGAGGTGCCATGATGAACAGCAGTAGGAATAGGAGTATATAGAGTGTCAAATAACTGCTGACATAGGTGTATTGACTGGGCAGCAGCAGAAGCAGCAGCAGTAGTATTAACAGTAGTAGTTGATACAGAGTCATATCACATGGGCAGGAGGTGCCATGATGAACAGCAGTAGGAATAGGAGTATATAGAGTGTCAAATAACTGCTGACATAGGTGTCTTGACTGGGCAGCAGCAGCAGCAGAAGCTGCAGTAGTAGTATTAACAGTAGTAGTTGATACAGAGTCATATCACATGGGCAGGAGTTGCCATGATGTACAGCAGTCTTAATAAGAGTATATAGGGTGTGAAATAACTGCTGACATAATTGTCTTGACTGATCCAAAGGAGTCATGGGAGAAAATCATGTGGTCAGATGAGACTATAATATAATTTTTTGATCATAATTTCACTAACCGTGTTCGGAGGAAGAATAATGATGAGTACCATGCCAAGAACGCCATCCCTAATGTGAAGCATGGGGGTGGTAGCATCATGCTTTGGTGGTGTTTTTCTGCACATGGGACAGGGTGACTGCACTGTATTAAGGAGAGGATGACCGGGGCCATGTATTGCAAGATTTTGGGCAACAACCTCCTTCCCTGAGTTAGAGCTTTGAAAATGGGTCGAGGCTGGGTCTTCCAACATGAGAATGACCCAAAGCACACAGCCAGGATAACCAAGGATTGGCTCTGTAAGGAGCATATCAAGGTTCTGGCGTGGCCTAGCCAGTCTCCAGACCTAAACCCAATAGAGAATCTTTGGAGGGAGCTCAAACTCCGTGTTTCTCAGCGATAGCCCAGAAACATGACTGATGTAGAGAAGATCTGTGTGGAGGAGTGGGCCAAAATCCCTCCTCCAGTGTGTGCAAAGCTGGTGTAAAACTACAAGAAATTTTTGACCGCTGTAATTGCAAAGAAAGCCTACTGTACCAAATATTAACATTGATTTTCTCTGATGTTGAAATAGTTATATTCAGCACTGTAAATACATCAGGTCCGGGGCTTCATCAGGGAATGCATGGCAAGGGACCCTTCAGCGCCCTGAACCGACGACGGGTGCCAGAAAGTCACCGCCGATCCAGGACTCATTCATCTTTATGAATGTGAGTCTGTCCACGGACTCTGTGGACAGACGGGTCCTCTTGTCCGTGACCACCCCACCTGCCGCGCTGAATGTCCGCTCAGATAGTACGCTGGAGGGGGGGCAAGACAATAACTCCAGCGCATACTGAGCGAGCTCGCGGCAGGTGTCCAATCTGGCAACCCAGTACTCCATGGGGTCGTCGGTGCTCATACTGTCAGAAGCACCGACGGACGCCATGTAGTCTGCCACCATGTGGGCCAGCCGCTGGTGGTGACTGCTGCTGCTGCTGCTGGTGGTGGTACTGGGTCGCTCGGTTTGGAAGAACATCCTCATCTCTTCCATTAGGTCCCCTGCTCGGCTGCAGCTGGGTGCAGCCACCTGCTGGGTGAGATGAGGGGGGACAACTGGAGGCCGGGGAGTTGCCTGCTCCAACCGTCTGACAATGGCTGCCTGCAGTTCCTCCATCCGGTGCTGCCTCCGGCTGGCTGGGATGAACTGCTCCAGTTTCCCCTTGCACCTGGGATCCAAAAGGGTGGCCATCCAGAAATCATCCCTCGTCTTGATGGTCTTAACCCGGGGGTCCCTCCTGAGGCATCTGAGCATGTGGGCAGCCATGGGGAAGAGCACAGCCCGCTGTGACTCCTCAATGCTGGCCAGGTGAATGAGGTGCGACTCTTCTTCCCTGAGGCGCTGCTGGTCAAACTCAGACATGCCCAACCCCCGGACTATCGGTGCCCCCAACACCGGCTCTCCCTCCTGACCAGGCCCTGACTCCGGGACGACACCAGCAACCACCTCCTCCTCCTCTTCATCATCATCCTCCTCCTCCTCCTCCTGGTCCTGGCCCTGGTCTCGGTGGAGCATTGCTGACTCCTCCTGCTCCACCAAGGCACTCTCCCCAGCCTCGAGCAGGCG
The DNA here is from genome assembly GCF_905171775.1 of Rana temporaria. Classification (NCBI taxonomy): domain Eukaryota; kingdom Metazoa; phylum Chordata; class Amphibia; order Anura; family Ranidae; genus Rana; species Rana temporaria. Next base: position 86,996,838 of record NC_053489.1, on the reverse strand, counting down.
ATCTAGTGTCCTCTCCAGCATGAACAGTATTGGCAGCACGCTATTGAGGCCAATTTGCTCACTGCTGACCATCTTGGTCGCCTGCTCGAAGGAGGACAACACTTGGCAGACCTGGTTTATCTGCCCCCACTCCGCACAGGCGATGAAAGGGAGTTGTGGTGAAGCCCTCTGAGTGCCTAGTTCCATCAGGTACTCCCTCACCGCCCTTTGCTGCTCCCACAACCTCTTCAGCATGTGGAGGGTGGAGTTCCACCGCGTCACACTGTCCACAATCAGCCTGTGAAGGGGCAGATTGTACTTCCGCTGCAATTTGGACAGGGACGCGGTAGCGGTTGGGGAGCGCCTGAAGTGGCTGGCAATCCTACGCGCCTTTGCCACAATGTCACTCAACCCTGGATAAGTGCGCAGGAACTTCTGCACCACCAGGTTGAGGACATGTGCCAGACAGGGCACGTGCGTCAGACTGCCAGCATGGAGGGCGGCGAGTAGGTTGCTGCCGTTATCGCAGACAACCATACCTGGCTGGAGCCTTCGGGGTGTCAGCCACTTCTGGACCTGAGCTTGAAGTGCTTTCAGCACTTCTTCTGCAGTGTGTCTCCGGTCCCCTAAACTAACAAGCTGGAGCACGGCCTGACAGCGCACGTGCCCCACACTTGAGTAGCTACGGGGGCGCTTGCTGGGAGGCTCAGCAGCTGCGGAGACAGTGGCTTGAGGGAGACCAGCAGTTCTCCCCTGGACACCCCGGGGCGGCACCACAAGATCGGTTGCCGACGATCCCTCACCGACGCCTCGGAGGGAAACCCAATGGGCCGTGAAGCTGATGTAGCGTCCCTGCCCATGCCTGCTGGTCCAGCCATCCATTGTCAGATGAACCCTGTCGCTGACAGCGTGATCCAGCGACAGGGTTACATTCTGAACAATGTGCTGGTGTAGGGCAGGGACACCAGTCCTGGCAAAGAAATGGCGGCTGGGGACACGCCATTGGGGTTGGGCCTGCTCCAACATCTGCCTGAAGGGGTTGCTGTCAACTATGTTGAAGGGCAGCAGATGTTGGGCAATAACCCTTGCCAGGAGCCCATTGAGGGAACGCACACGTCGGTCTCCAGGGGGGAAGGGAGTGGTGCGGTCAAAGGCGTCTGAAATCGACGCCTGGCGCCGGACGGCAGTGCGGGACACAGACGTGGAGGGTGCTGTGGAAGTAGAGGTCTGGCTGCCGGTACCAGTACCTCTACTAGAGGGAGCGGGGGGGCATGACCTGCTGGAAACAGATGAAGATGTGGCAGGGGCTGCTGTACCCTGCTCACTTGTGGTGGTGGCGCTGCTACCACCACCACGCTTCATCTCCTCATACAACGCCCAGTGGTTTATCCTGAGGTGCTGGTTCAGGGCTGTGGTACCCACCCGAGCCAAACACTTCCCTCTCTTCACCCTCACTTTACAAATCCGGCAGATGGCCACGGTAGGGTTGTCTGCCACCAGGGTAAAGAAATTCCAGACAGGTGACTTCAGCACCGCCCTCCTGTCAGATGGGGTGACGCTTACTTGCACCTGCTGGGATTCGGTGCGCACAGGTGGAGCTGCCTGCTGCTGCTGCTGCTGCTGCTGCTCCTCCTCCTGACACCTCCTGCTGCCATCACCAGTGGAGACCCTGACGATGGTCTCCCTGGTGGTGACCTGGCGCACCGTTTCACCAGGGTGCCTACCTTCCCCGTCGTCACTGACGTAGTGAGCCGACGCGTCAGATGGCAACCATGATGGGTCACCCTCTTCGCCCCCAGAGATGTCAGACCAAGGGCTGAGATGTGTTGGTCTGAGGGAACCACGTGACATGGAGCCTCTAGCCTGGCTCCGCTGTCCCCTCACCCACGCCTGGGTCTGACTAGGTGCTGCTGTTTCCTGCACCAAAACAGCAGCACCAGTTTGAAGGGATGTCTCTGGGATACTGCCAGCAGGTATCCCATCCTCCTCATCCATCCCTTCAAAAAGGTCCTGACCATCAGGACAGAGCTGGAGGTCTGCCTGATGCATGGCCTCCCCCAAGAGATCCCTATCACTGTCGCTGTCGAACAGTAAGATGCTGGACTCTTGGGGGCTGGGGGGGGGTAGTACAGGCAACGGTGTAATGGTGGTACTACTGTGAGTCGGGACCGACGACTCAGTGGCACTGCTGTGCCCCATGTAGTCCACCACTACTTGAGCCTGAGATGGCAATATCGGGCGGCTGCCCGATGGGAAGAACTCCCGGATCAGGCGTACTCCCCTTGCACCCGATCCTCTACCACTAGTAGGGGCACGAGAGGTACCCCGTGCTGGCAGCGATCCAGCACTGGGAGTAACTCCCCTACCCCTACTGCCACGGCCACGGATGCCGCTCATAATTGCTGATATGTGTGTGGGGGGGTTAAACTTTATTGGGGGGGAAAATGTGAACAAAATGTGTTTTTGTGTTTTTTTTACAAGACAGGCACGCAGACAAAGACGTACACAGACAGCTACTAAACTATAAGAAAAGTAGTACACCAGACAAGGACTACAAAATTAAAGAAAAAAAAAAAAAGCACTAAACAAACACTAACTTTTTTTTTTTTTTTTTTTTTAAACACAGACACTAAACACACACTAAGCTAAGCTAGATGAAATAAATGTACACTAACAGTGTGTACACTTACTACACAAAATTTAACTAAACTGAACACAAAACTTAGCTTTTATAAAAGCTCTTTAGGGAAAACTAAACAAAATTTGAACTGAGATGCCTATCAAATATCACTGAACAGTGAACCTGCAAGATCTGACAGTAACACAAGATGAACAAAACTTAGCTTTTAGAAAAGCTCTTTTATAAAGCTCAGATCAATATGTGTTCTGAAATCTCTTGCAAATATAACTGAACAGGGAGGATTGCAGGATCAAACAGTAACACAAATGAAAAAAACAGCACAAAACAGCACAAAACGTAGCTTTGAAAAAAGCTCTTGGGTCTATTGCTTTGAAAAAAGCAGTTGATATACTGGAAAAGATCCACTGGAATCACTAAATAGCAATGCTGGTGATGATCTAAATCAATCAAGAACAAAGACACAGGAAACCAGGAAACCAGGAACACAGAAACAGCCTCCACACTCTATAGCAAGCTTCTGAATCTGCAATGAAATGGTGCTGGGAGTGAGCTTATATAATGTCCATGCAGGCAGGTTCCTATTGGTTGCTAACCTGTGACGAGTGTGGAAGGAGAACTCTGATTGGCTCTGATGCAAAAGGGCGGAGCAAATAATCGCGCAATATTCCTATTGCCGAATATTCGCATTGCGAATATTCGGCAATATAAAATGATCGCTTCAGCTACTCGGCCCAATGGCTCTAATCATACCAGCAATGCTTTCAGACGTCTATGGAGATCACTAGGATGTGATCTGTTTTAAAAATGAAACTGTAAAAATCGCTCTGATGCGGAAGATCGGGGCGAGGAAAATAATCGCGCGATATTGCGTTTGCCGAATAATCGCATTGCGATCTTTCTGGAAAATTCAATGAACGCTTCAGCTACTCGGCCCAGGGTCTCTAATGATACCAGCAATGCTTTTAGACGTCGATGGAGATATCTAGGATGTGATCTGATTCAAAAAAAAAATTGTAAAAAATCGAATATTCGGAATTGCGAATATTCACCGCGAATTTCGAAATATAGCGCGATTTCTCGAATATGCTATATTCGAGTCGAATATTCGCAATGCGAATATTCGTGAGCAACACTAGTGGCTAGTGAGGCTGGACTGCAGAACACTGGTGGGCACTAGTGGCACTGCAGTGGCGCAGGTGTAACTGATGGGCAAATGTGGCACTGGTGTGGCTCTGGTTGCACTGCTGTGGCTCTGGGGTCACTGATTAGCAGGCGGCACTGGTGGGCACAGGCGTCACTGCAGTGGTGCAGGTGGAACTGGTGTGGCACTGGTGGGGCACAGATGGCACTGGTGGGGCACAGATGGCACTGGTGGGGCGCAGATGGCACTGGTGGGGCGCAGATGAGCACTGGTGGGGTGCAGATGAGCACTGGTGGGGCGCAGATGAGCACTGGTGGGGTGCAGATGAGCACTGGTGGGGTGCAGATGAGCACTGGTGGGGTGCAGATGAGCACTGATGGGCACAGGTGGCACTGATGGGCACAGGTGGCACTGATGGGCACAGGCGGCACTGATGTGGCTCAGATGACACTGGTGTGGCACTGGTGTGGCTCAGATGACACTGGTGCGGCACTGGTTTGGTACAGGCGGCACTGGTTTGGTACAGGCGGCACTGGTGTGGCACAGGTGGCACTGATGGGCACAGGCGGCACTGATGGGCACAGGTGGCACTGATGGGAACAGGCGGCACTGATGTGGCAAAGATGACACTGGTGTGGCACTGGTGTGGCTCAGATGACACTGGTGCGGCACTGGTTTGGTACAGGCGGCACTGGTTTGGTACAGGCGGCACTGGTGTGGCACAGGTGGCACTGATGGGCACAGGCGGCACTGATGGGCACAGGTGGCACTGATGGGCACAGGCGGCACTGATGTGGTTCAGATGACACTGGTGTGGCTCAGATGACACTGGTGCGGCACTGGTGCGGCACTGGTTTGGTACAGGCGGCACTGGTGTGGCACAGGCGGCACTGGTGTGGCACAGGCGGCACTGGTGTGGCACAGGCGGCACTGGTGTGGCACAGGCGGCACTCGTGGGCACAGGCGGCACTCGTGGGCACAGGCGGCACTTGTGGGCACAGGCGGCACTTGTGGGCACTTATGGGCACAGGTGGCACTTATGGGCACAGGTGGCACTTATGGGCACAGGTGGCAGTGTTGTGGCACTGATGTGGCAGTGTTGTTTTACTTTTGTGGCACTGGTGTTCACTGGTGTAGGACAGGTGGCACTGTTGGGGCACTTGTGGGGCACAGGTGGCACAGATGGCACTAGTGGGGCACAGATGGCACTAGTGGGGCACAGATGGCACTGCCTGGGGCACAGATGGCACTTCCTGGGGGACAGATGGCACTTCCTAGGGGACAGATGGCACTGCTGGGGTAAAGATGGGGCACTGCTGGGCACTGCTGGGCACTGCTGGGCACTGCTGGGGACTGCTGGGGATTGCTGGGCACTGCTGGCACTTACTATTGATTTGAAAAAATCTCTCTCCTCTCCTCTCACGCTGCAACGGTGTGAGGAGAGGAGAGAGATGACCTGCATGTGACCCAGCCGCAGGGTTTGTTTACAAATGTGATCGCGCCGTCATTGGACGGCGCGATCACGTGGTAAGGAGCCGCGTCCATTGGCTCCTTACCGCGAGTGCTGTTGCTGCGGGTCCCGTAGACCCGGCGAGCACCGGCGATCGCGTGTGCGCGCCCGCTCGGGCGCGCACAACGCAGTCTCTGGGAGGACGTACATTGACGCCCTCCTAGAGTACAGTAACCGCTCTGTAGCCGTATTTTGGCTATAGGGCGGTTACCAACTGGTTAAACACAAAATCTCAAAAAATATTTCTCTTAATGCATGTTGTAAATCACTTCTTTGTGCTTAAAAGTGAGTACACCCCTCACATTTTTGTAAATATTTTATTATATCTTTTCATGTGACAACACTGAAGAAATGACACTTTGCTACAATGTAAAGTAGTGAGTGTACAGCTTGTATAACAGTGTAAATTTGATGTCTCCTCAAAATAACCCAACACACAGCCATTAATGTCTAAACCACTGGCAACAAAAGGGAGTAAACCCCTAAGTGAAAATGTCCAATTGGGCCCAATTAGCCATTTCCCACTCCGGTGTCATGTGACTCGTTAGTGTTACAAGGTCTCAGGTGTGAATGGGGAGCAGGTGTGTTAAATTTGGTGTTATCACTCTCACTCTCATACTGGTCACTGGAAGTTCAACATGGCATCTCATGGCAGAGAACTTCTTTGAGGATCTGAAAAAAAGAATTGTTGCTCTACATAAAGATGGCCTAGGCTTTAAGAAGATTGGCAAGACCCTGAAACTGAGCTGCAGCATGGTGGCCAACACCATACAGCAGACAGGTTCCACTCAGAACAGGCCTCACCATGGTCGACCAAAAAAGTTGAGTGCAGGTGCTCAGAGTCATATTCAGAGGTTGTCTTTGAAAAAAAGACGTATGAGTGCTGCCAGCATTTCTGCAGAGGTTGAAGGGGTGGGGGGTCAGCCTGTCAGTGCTCAGACCATACGCTGCACACTGCATCAAATTAGTCTGCATGGCTGGTGTCCCAGAAGGAAGCCTCTTTTACAGATGATGCACAAGAAAGCCTGCAAACAGTTTGCTGAATACAAGCAGACTAAGAACACGGATTACTAGGACCATGTCCTGTGGTCTGATGAGACCAAGATAAACTTATTTGGTTCAGATGGTGTCAAACGTGTGTTGCGGCAACCGGGTGAGGAGTACAAAGACAAGTGTGTCTTACCTACAGTCAAGCAAGTAGTGGGTGTATCATGGTCTGGGGCTGCATGAGTAATGCCGGCACTGGAGAGCTACAGTTCATTGAGGGAACCATGAATGCCAACATGTACTGTGACATACTGAAGCAGATAATGATCCCCTCCCTTCAGAGACTGGGCCACAGGGCAGGATTCCAACATGATAACACACCTCCAAGATGACCACTGCCTTGCTAAAGAAACTGAGTGCAAAGGTAGACTGGTCAAGCATGTCTTCAGACCTAAACCCTATTAAGCATCTGTGGGGCATCCTCAAATGGAAGGTGGAGGAGCACTAGGTCTCTAACATCCACTAGCTTTGTAATGTTGTCATGGAGGAGTGGAAGAGAACTCATGTTGCAACCTGTGAAGCTCTGCTGAACTCCATGCCCAAGAGGGTTAAGGCAGTGCTGGAAAATAATGGTGGCCACACAAAATATTGACACTTTGGGGCCAATTTGGAAATTTTCACTGAGGGGTGTACTCACTTTTGTTGCCAGCGGTTTAGACATTAATGGCTTGCGTTGAGTTATTTTGAGGGGACAGCAAATTGACACTGTTATACAAGCTGTACACTCACTGCTTTACAGTGTAATTTCTTTAGTGTTGTCACATGGAAAATATACTGTATAATAAAATATTTACAAAAATGTGAGGGTGTACTTACTTTTGTGAGATACTGTATATTGAATGGATGGGTACTGTATAGTTATTGTTAAATCATTGTACACAGACTGTACAGACAAACCAAGAGTGACGACATCGATAATCCGATTTTATAGATGGCCTACAGCTATATAAGAGGATTTTGTTCTTATGGACATGTAGATATTACATAGATTATGTTCTAAAAATATGCAAATATTACTTTGAAGAGATTATGTATTTACAGTTCAATAGATTAACTGGGGAGCACATCAGGGGAGAGGAGATATTCTGAAAACTCAACCACAACTGACAGCTGGATCAGTATACAGATGATTATGCCCCAAATTGCAGGGAGTCAATAGAAACTTCACAAGTCAGCAACAAAAATGGTCAGATCAATATTTCCTGTCTATGCTAGGCTGTCGTGAAAAGTGACATACAACTAATCAGATTTCTTGGATAAGGGTCTGGAATAGATTTTGAGGAGGAGCCCCTATGCCATTTTTTTTTATCTTAGCGCAGGGTTCCCCTTAAAATCCATACCAGACCTGAAGGGTCCTGGGGGGGGGGGGGCTACACCATTTTTGGTTACTATTAAAAAATTTTAATCAGCCCAGCAGGCATTTAAAAAAAACTGAAGGCTTGGGAGGAGCCACTGTACTAACTATACAATGCAACGCTCTGCTATTGTATTCTGACTGGGGAATGCCCTCCCCCCCCCCCCCCCGCCAAAACACACTGGTCAACGCTCTCAAGCTGTTGTCTCAGAAGGAAGCCTCTTCTAAAGATATTGCACTATATCCCTAGATGTACGTGCTCCTCTTTCTACATGCAGAACCAGGCCCCATCTGCCACAACCCTGGCAAACCGATGATACCAGAAGTCTCAAGAGACGCAGCCATGATCTTGAGTGAGCATGGGGTAAATCTAAAGACTTTACCCTCTACAATCTGCCCTTCTCAAATATAACTCCTGCCTCCACACTCGTCAACTCTTTTCTACCCTTAATTCCTTACTTCACCCCCCACTGCCCCCACCCACCAACTTGCTTACTGCTCAACAGATTGCTAACCCTTTCAAAAGCAAAATCGACACAATTCGCAAGGAGATATCCAGCATTCAACTTCCTCTCTGTTACTAGGGATGAGCTTTATGCTCGAGCCGAATAACAAACAATTTGGGGTGTTTGCGGCAAATTCAAAAGCCGCGGAACACCCTTTAAAAGTCTATGGGAGAAATCAAAAGTGCTAATTTTACAGGTTAATATGCAAGTTATTGTCATAAAAAATGTTTGGGGACCTGAGTCCTGCCCCAGGGGACATGTAACAATGCAAAAAAAAGTTTTAAAAATGGCAGTTTTTTCGGGAGCAGCGATTTTAATAATGCTTAAAGTGAAACAATAAAAGTGAAATATTCCTTTAAATTTCGTACCTGGGGGTGTCTATAGTATCACATGTTTATAACAGTCTCTGCACAAAATGTCATTTTTAAAGGAAGAAAGTAATTTAAAACTACTACTCACGACTATAATGAATTGTCGGGTCCCTTTGGGTCTGGTATGAATATTAAGGGGAACCCCGAAACAAAATAAAAAAAAATGCATGGGGGTCCCCCTCAAATTCCATATCAGGCCCTTCAGCTCTGGTGTGGATATTAAGGGGAACCCTGCACCAATTGTTTTTATAAAAGTGGCGTAGGGGCCCCCTCAAAATCCATACCAAACCCTTCAGGTCTGGTATAGATTTTAAGGGGAATCCCGCACATAAAAAAAATGGCGTGGGGTACATTGTGCCCCTACCATTTCACCAAAAAAGTGTCAAAATGTTAAAAACAACAGGAGACAGCTTGGGACAAGTTCTTTATAAAAAAATAAAAAATAAAAAAAAGATTCCAGCGATGTAATCCATTTACGATCTTCAGCGATGTAATCCATTCTCGATCTCCAGTGAGGATGTGACTCACACGGGAGGCGCTCCAGCCTGACAGCTCTAATATACAGTAGCTGAGTGCAGGGCCACCCGTCACGCGACCCTGCCCTCTCTGACGCAAAGGGAAATGCCGGGGTTACCCAGTGACGTGTCCGGGTGACCCCGTCCCCTCTGATGCAACGCAGGTTTCCCGTTGCATCAGAGGGGGCGGGGCCACCCGTACACATCACTGGGTAACCCCATCATGTACGTGGGTTACCCCGCCCTCAGCTATAAAAGAGCTGTCAAATGGGTCGTTCGTCATTCAGTCGGGCGCCTACTATGGAGGCGGTATCGTTTGCATCTGCTTCTTTACAGGCATACTATAGACACCCCCAGGTACGAAATTTAAAATTAGCACTTAACGGTGTTCGCGCGTTCGAACAAATTCTTTGTCTGTATGCATCTTCTGTTGCGAACTGAACCGGGGGGCATTCAGCTCATCCCTACATGTTACGTACCGTCTGGGAGAGCCCGACGAGTATATATAATATATATATATACATATATTATGTGTTTTACATAAAAATATTCTTTCAATGTGGATTTTGCATGTCAGTCCTCGTGTTTACAAACACAGAATGGGTACGTAGCCACAAATATGCACCCACAGACACTCATTACTATTAGTGGTTTTTGTCTTTCTCCTCGTCTTTTGTTTTTGTCTTTCTCCTCGTGGAACTGGAACAGAGCCTCAAACCAGTTAAACGTTATTTGTTGGTTCGAAAGGCTCTCTCCATGATTCATCCCAAGGCAGATGCTACCAGTGCTGTCATCGTAAAAATGTCTCAGTGACTGAGAAGATAAAAAGCCAATATACCATACATCTCCAATGCAGCACTTATGATCCGCATAGATTATATTTTTGCCAAGGTTGCCCATATAATTATTTTTAAATAATTTATGCAATTGCCATATGATATTTTAGAGAACTTCAGACACTAAGGTCCATATTTAGAGGTTATGCTATGCTAGGCACACAGAATAAGCCTCAGATACATTTTTGTCACCAACCGTGTTGTTATTGCAGACAGTAGTGCAGTGGCACTACTGGCTGTACAGTCTTGTAACTGTTCTTAGCTACCCCATCACCCTTCCCACTATCTTCTTTTTTGTTGCTGTATGTACCAAAAATTGTGCAAAGCTATAATAAAAAATGAAAAAACAGAAATTTGTTTTTGTTCCTTCATAGGCATTGGCTTGTTAATGAAGCTTTGCATATATTTTGCTGTTATGCATATTCAACATTGACTAAAATGTAAGTATACGTCTTGACAGTTAATGGGCAGTCTTCTAGTGTACTATGTGTACCTAAAATGCAATGTCTGACTATTACAGTATCTATGCCATGAAATTGACACACACAATTATTCAACAAAATACTAGATATGAGAAAATCCTTACAAGTTTGATCACAAGGAGTCTGTTGAATCCTATTTGAAATCTGCAGAACATTGCAAATCTTGACAAAAAGACATGCAAGCCCAAAAGGAAAGATAGAGATGCTACAACCTTTGAGATGGGAATAGGGGACACCTATTAGCAAAAGTATGTAGTCATAGGGCACAGCCCTGCCACATGCCCTTAAAGTATAATTGATTAGTTAAACCCACAAGTGCATTTTTTTTACCACTACTATTCCTTTATATCGGCTTTTGAAATTTTCAAATGTAGCAATTTTGAAATTGGATGAAAGGTTTAGGACTGGGGAGCCCTTTTTTTAAAGACAGTGGGCCAGATTCACAAAGAGATACGACGGTGTATCTCCAGATACACCGTCGTATCTCTGACTTACTCTGCTCCTATCTATGCGTCTGATTCATAGAATCAGTTACGCATAGATATGGCTAAGATCTGACAGGTGTAACTGTGTTACACCGTCGGATCTTATTTTCAATTTAAAAATGGCGCCGGGGGCGTTCCCGCTGATTTACGTTGAATAATATGTAAATCAGCGAGATACGCAAATTCACGAACGTACGCGGACCTGACGCAGTGTTCTTACGACGTTTCCGTAGCGGATTTCCCGGCGTATACTTACCCCTGCTTCTATGAGGCGCAGCCAATGTTAAGTATAGCCGTCGTTCCCGCGTCGCTTTTAAATTTTCTTACGTCGTTTGCGTACGCCGATTCAGAAAGGCGCACGTCGCAAGTTACGCTCACGTCGAAACCACTGACGTCCTAGTGACGTCAGTGGGAGCAATGCACGCCGGGAAATTCCACGGACGGCGCATACTCATTTAAATCGGCACGGGAACGCGCCTGATTTAAATAGTACACTCCCCCTAGCCGCGGAATTTGAATTCCGCCGGGGGATTTACGATCCGCCGCCGCAAGTTTGGAGGTAAGTGGTTTGTGAATTACCCACTTGCCTCGCAAACTTGCGGGAGCGGATCTTAAATCAGGTAGATCGAGCGGATCTAAAGATCCGCTGATCTACGTGAATCTGGCCCAAAAAGTGTATTTTCTATACAACTCTATAGATCAGACCAAAATGAGGGACAGATGAGGAGGAAAAAGGGACTGAGGGACTTTGTTCCAAATCAGGGACAGTGCCTCAAAATCAAGGACAGTAGGGAGTTATGGTTGTGAGCCTTTCTACCTTGTCCTCTTTTCCCTAATTCCCTTTTCCTCTATTTTTCCTCCATCCGTCTTCACCTCTTCCCTCTTCTTTATCTACCTCTGGAGGGAAATGTCAGGAAGCAGCAAAAAGTAAGCATTCAATCCCATAGGCTGCCCATCCTTTCCCAGAGTGAAATTTTGAAATAAAAAGCAGAATTTGCTAACCCCTACTCCTGTAACTGGTAACAACCTTCCTAAGCCAGGTCTTTGGTAAAATGAATGAAAAAAATGTGCCTGAACCCCAATATGACCAGCACTTCCAGCTTGGCCCTTCTATTAATTTGGCTATTACTATTTTTTTATGTATAATGTTTTTCAACTTTTCCCTTTTAAAAAATAAATAAATACATTTCACCTTTACAGAAAAAATAAATGCACATATGTTTTGCAGAATAAAATGTACATATATTTTTATTTCCTGCAAGACCATAGAACTCATTGCACCTGTGATTAGTGGATCACAGGTGCAATGTGAGCTCCTGCAGCATGTCCCACAGCTTTCAGCTCGTACCTGTATTTGAAAGCTGCAGGACATGTCAGTGGACTATGAGAGTGCTCTTTAGTGCCCCTGCAGCTGATTAAAACAAATCTCCTGCGGTGGCAGATTTACAGTTTATTAATTCACACAAATTTGTAAATGAATGACATGGCTGCCCACTGTCATAGAGAGGGTGATATTGGGGGGGGGGAGTGGGGACAGGAGCTGGAACATCTTAAATGCCCCATCCTAAATGTGGGTGGAACATGTAGCATATTCCAAAGATGAACTTAGGCCTCGTACAGACGACCAAACATGTCTGATTAAAACGGTCCGCGGACCATTTTCAACGGACATGTCCGCTGGGATCATTTGGTCTGATGTGTGTACACACCATCAGACCAAATTCCCCGCGGACAGAATATGCGGTGACGTGGCGGCGACGTGGCGGCGACGATGACGCCGCGACGTGTGCGCACCAGGAAGTTAAATGCTTCCACACATGCGTCGAATCACTTCCACGCATGCGTGGGATTTCGGGCCAGCGGACATGTCCGATGAGTCGTACTGACCATCGGACATGTCTGACTGACAGGCTTCCAGCGGACAAGTTTCTTAGCATGCTAAGAAACTTTTGTCCGCTGGAAACCTGTCCGCTAGGCCGGGAAACTGTCCGGTCGGCCCTACACACGACCGAACATGTCCGCGGAAACTGGTCCGACGGACCAGTTTCAGTGGACATGTTCGGGCGTGTGTACAAGGCCTTAGACTTTAAGGCTGTCCATTTCCTGGACAAGCAAACATGGGCAGGGATGGTAACTAAAACATATTTATTCCAATGGACTACTGGGTGTCAAGGGTTACCACTGTCTGGAGGTAGCCGAATATGCCCCTGAGGTTCTAGCCTGCCCTGTTACATGTGTTATGTCAAATAGGACCTTCTGCATAGTGGGAGTTATTTGTAAATAAGAAGCCGAGTTTAAATTTTAGAAAAAGTCAGACATGGATGACATAGGACTACCAAACACTCATTGCAGATGTTACTGATAAAATCAGTACATATGTTTACCTAAGAAGACCAAACACTTTTGGGTATATGGGGATACTGCAGGGGGTTGCAGGAAACCTGGGTTGAGAATGCATTGTGTTTTGGGCGCAGAGTGTTTTTACATTTTTTTCCATAGGATGCAGTGGGGTGCTGCAAAAAAGGCTGCTAGTAAATTAACTGTAAGCAACAATTGCCAGATGTGTTCTACTCACCCCAAGCTATAGGTAATATCATCTAAAAATATATCATCTGAAAAAAGTTACCCCAATTTTTAGATAAAAATAGCTAAGGTGTTGACATCTAAAGAGTTAACTATCAATCAGTTGTAGACAGATATGATAATGATTTTAACGATATCAAATTGCCTGCAAGGGTGATTTAAAAATAAAACTGTTGCTTAAAAACAACTCTTTAGTCATACATATTTTAACTGTGTCCAGGATTCTTATCGCCCTTATGGGGATCCTCTGTCCCCCCATCTAGGTCCCAACTTCCAAACACTATTGCAGAGATTATGAGAATTGAATATCTCACAGCCAGTGGCGACTGGTGCTCAAACTTTTTGGGGGGGCACAAACAAACGGAACCCCCCCCCCATCAATTGCAGCCATTGTGCCCATCAAACGCAGCTACTGTGCCAAACGCAGCCACTGTACCCATAAATTGCTGCCACTGTGCCATCAAATGCAGCCACTGTACCCATCAATTGCTGACACTGTGCCAATCAATTGCCGCCAGTGTGGCCCATCAGATGCTGCCAGTATGCCCATCAATTGCCGCTACTGTGCCCCATCAGTTGCTGCCAGTGTGCTCATCAATTGCCTCTACTGTGCCCCATCAGATGCTGCCAGTGTGCCGATCAATTGCCGCTACTGTGCCCCATCAGATGCTGCCTGGCACTTACCTGTTTGCTTCGCTAACACACAGCTGAGTGAACAGCGAATGCCCAGCATGGCGCCCGCTGTTCACCCATTTGGGCGCCTATTAGAGCCTATGGCTCTAATCAGGTGCTTCCAAAAAACACCCTCGTCACTGTAATTCAGGTGCCCGGTGCCGCAAAAGGGGCCGGACACCTGAATAGGGGGTGTCAGCGGTGACCATAGATAGATTCATGCAACGCATGAATCTATCTATGGTGGTAGAGCAGTGCAGGAGAGAGGGGGCAACGCTCCTGCGCCCTTTATGGACGCACTGCCACTGCTCGCAGCTCTTGTAAAGCCCAATGTACATAATTTCCATCTCATATGGGAGCCATGGGAATGATTTACTTTGAGCTCTGAGCCCTAGTACATTACTTATTGATGACTCAGTCTGTTATATACATGTCCATGATTTCTGTAAGGTTTACCTCTGCAATTTTCCTGGTGTGAACAACGTTATGATTATAAACATTTTATTTAGTTCTTATTAGTTATCCTTGGGTGTGATATTCCAGGTTGATAACCTAATGGCTAGGTACAGTATATCCACCCCAAAACTCCCTTAGGGTTTAAATTCTATTGTTTTATTAGTTTTTTAGACTCTTATGGTTTTGTATTTTTTTGTACCTTAGCTATTCTCCTTGGTATGATCTCCTTGTTTTCATAACTTTTTCTGTACACTAGAAAATTCTTTCCGAATTTAGGTCACGAGAAATCTTCTAAAAATCCTCGAGTCCGCTGGACCGTATCTGCGGATAAATCCTCTCGTGTGTATGGGGCCTAAGTGTAGCAATATGGTTAATGAATTTACAACATTTAGCAACTCACATGGTTGATGATTAAAAGAGGCACATCTAAGTATGCAGGCATCTGGGGTAAGGCTGTCCACATAGACCATCCTCTGCATCGCGGGCTCTCACCGCTGTCAGTCTGCAGGGAAGACTACCCTGCAGTAGAGCGATCAGAAAGCGAGGCTTGAACCGCTCATGGAATGGACGACATCAATGGTGGTGCGGAGGATGGTCTTTGTGGACAGCGTCAATTTTGAAAAAAAACACAATATTTTTGACTTTTTGCTATAATAAATATCCCATTTAAAAAAAAAAAGTTATAGCGCCTACAAAATAGGGGACATAATTATGATTTTTTTTTTTATTTTTTTACTAGGAATAGCGGCGATCTGCGATTTTTATTGGGACTGCGACATTATAGCGGACACATCGGACACTTTTGACAATTTTTTGGGACCATTCACATTTATACAGTATAAATGTGACTGGCGGGGAAGGGGTTAAATGTGTAGCCTAGTGAGTGTTCTAACTGTAGGGGGAGGGGAGTGACTGGGGGAGGTGACCGATCTGTGTCCCTATGTTCAAGGGACACAGTATCGGTCTCCTCTCCCTGACAGGACGTGGATCTCTGTGTTTACACACAGAGATCCACGGTCCTGCTCAGTTACTGGGCAATCGCGGGTGCCCGGCGGCCGCACATTGTGTTCCCAGTAACGCGGTGGGGCGTGCGCACGCCCCCTAGCGGCTTTAAAAGACAAGGACGTCATATGAAGGATGTCCTGTCAGAACAATTGAGCTACCTTGCCACTGTCAAAAAAAAAAAAAACATGTCATACCTACCTCCACTGTACAGTTCGTTTTGCACACAGTCGCCCCGAATGTCCTCTTCTGGGGTGCCATGGCGGCTCCCCCCCACAAGAGCTAATCCCCCTCTGGAAAGCTCTCTCCCGAGGGGGTTACCTTGCGGGTGTGCTCCCATGTAATACACTCGGCGGCCATAGCCACCCAAGGTATGACTCGGCCACTCCGGGCTCCCAAGCGCCACGTCATTGAGTCGATTAACAGCAGTGGGAGTCAATGGCTGCGCTGCTATCAATCATCCAATGAAAAGCCGACTAGAGCTCTGTGAAAGCAACGCTGGATCGTGGCCATGGAGATGCAAGTCTTAGGTAAGTAAAAAGGGGCTTGGGGGGGACGGTCGCTGAAAGGTGTTTTTTCCCTTAATACATAGGATGCATTAAGGTGAAAAAAACATGAAGCTTTACAACCCCTTTAAATGACTCAGAGCATCAAACTAATTTTATTATTACACAAAGATAACCAGAGTAAATACAAAATGCAGTTTTTAAATGATGGTTTCATTTATTTAGACAGAAAAGCTGTCCAAACCTGCCTGGTTTAATGTGAAAAAGTAATTTCCCCCTAAACCTAATAACTAGTTGTGCCACCCTAAGCGGCAACAACTGCAATCAAGCATTTGCAATAACTGGCAATGAGTCTTTCACATTGCTGTGGAATAATTTTGGCTCACTCTTCTATGCAGAATTGTTTTAATTCAGCCACATTGGAGGGTTTTCCAGAATGAACGGCCTGTGTAAGGTCATGATACAGCATCTAAATTGGATTTAAGTCTGGGCTTTGACTAGGCCACTCTAAAACCTAAATTTTGCTTTGTTTGAATCATTTGGAGGTGGACTTGCTGTTGTGTTTCGGCTTATTGTCCAGCTGCATAACCCAAGTGCACTTGAGCTTGAGGTCACGGACTGATGGCATTCTACTTTAGGATTTTCTGGCAGAGTTCAGAATTCATGGTTCCATCAATTATGGTAAGTCGTCCAGGTCCTAAAGCTGCACTGCAGCCCCAGTCCATCACGCTACCACCACCATGTCTGACTGTTGGTATGATGTTCTTGTTATGAAATGGTGTATTAGTTTTATGCCTGATGTAACGGGACACACACCTTCCAAAAAGTTAAATTTTTGTCGCATCAGTCCACAGAATTTTTGCCTGAAAGTCTTGGGGATAATCAAGATGTTTTTTGGTAAATGTGAGATGAGCCCTTGTGTTCTTTTTGGTCAGCAGTGGCTTTGGGCTTGAAACTCTCCCATGGATGCCATTTTTTGCCCAGTCTCTTTCTTATTGTTGAATCATGAACACTGATCTTACCTGAGGCAAGTGGGGCCTGCAGTTCATAGATGTTGTTTTTGACCTCCTGGATGAGTCGCAGTCATGCTCTTGGAGTAATTTTTGTAGGCCGGCCACTCCTGGGAAGGTTCACCACTGTTCCAAGTTATCACTATTTGTGGATAGTGGCTCTCCCCATGGTTCACTGGAGTTCCAAAGCCTTATAAATGGCTTTGAAACCCTATCCTAGACTGATACATGTACATTACTTTGTTTCTACTCTGTTCTTCTTTTTTTTTTATTGTGGCATGATGTGTGTCTTTTTGTGATCTGTTAGCGTGCTTCACTTTGTCAGACAGCTTCTATTTATGTGATTTCTTGATTCAACAGGTCTGGTAGTAATCAGGCTTGGGTGTGTCAAGTGAAATTTAACAGTTCATTCATGATTCAGCATGGGAGGGGGGAATTACTTTTTCACAGGCAGGTTTGAACAGCTTTTTTCCCTTAATAAATGAAATAACCATTAAAAAACTGCGTGTTGGCTATCTTTGTGTAATATTAAAATTAGTTTGATGATCTGAATGATTTAAGTGGGAGAAATATGCAAAAAAGAAAAAATCAGGAAGGGGGGGAAATACTTTTTCACAGCACTTGATTGGTATATATGTATATAGCACTACCCCCGTAGGAGCTGCTGGTTTAGTTTTGGGTCTTGCACGTTACCTCACTCTTCATTGTCTAGGGGATGAGATGGGAGTCTAAGAACTTCAATGTCCACACAAGTTGTAAATCCCTTTTCTGTCAGGTTTTTATTTTCCTTGTCAAAAGATCTTTATTGTGTAGTTGACATTTGTACAAGCATGTTATCAAACAAAATCGACCTTAGGCGAAAAGAAAGTCCTGCTTTTACAAGTGAATTAACTAATAAAGAGTGGTGTCTTTACTTAGCTCATTACATTTCTCTAGCATCAATGGCTTAACTATTAACTAAACAGGGATCAAGAGGGAACAAACAGTACAATTTATTGTCCAAAAACGTTCTGGTTATTGTTAGCAATTGTTGCTAGTCTTTGTGGTTCGGTTCTATGCGTCTCATGGAACTTCCATCTTGACCAAAGCCTCAGGTCGATCAAAGAGGTATGGCTTATTATTTAGGTACTTAGTGCTATGAGAAAGACTACACAATAAGGTGAAACACATTCGAAAGTAATGTAAGTAACAGAAAACAAATAAGTAAATAAAATAAAAGGGAGAAGGAGAACTGAAAGGGGGAGGAAGGAGAGGGAAGGGTGGGGTCAGGGAGTCTGCAGGACTAGATCGGGGACATTTCAGTAGAGCAGAAGTTTCTGACAGGATACCTGTGTAATGGCTGGGCTACCATGGCATCAAAACATCACCATTAAACGTTTTTTTCGTGACATATTCCAACCAGGGCTTCCATGTATCCTCAAACCTGGCGATCGTGTCCATCTCTATCGCAGTTATCTTGGCGTATATCATAGCTGTGTTCATTCTGTTGATAGTTTCGTTTAGATTCACATTTGGGGACTTCCAAGCTTTCGCAATGGTTTGTTTTGCTGCTGTTAAAAGCTGCCTTGTCAAAGTGAATCGAGCATGTGAAATACCGTCTGGCTTAAAATTGAGCAGGGCAATTTTGGGGTCCATGGGGATTGTTTTATTCGTGAGGACTTTGATTAATTTGAAAATTTCCAGCCAAAACTCGTGCACTTTTGGACACGACCACCAGGTATGGAAGTAAGTTCCTTTGTCTGAGCATTCTCTAAAGCATAAATCAGAATATGTCTGCGAGAATTTTGCCACCCTGGTCTGGAGAGTACTTTGTAGTTTGTTTCTGCTGCTATTATATTAGTGGATACCGTTTTGGTATTGTTCCATATTTGATCCCATTCCGTTTGTGCCAGTTCAATGCCTAAATCATCTTCCCATTTACTCATGTAAGACAACTTCCCTGACCTCGGGTGCGTGAGTAGCTGGGAGTATAAGATAGAAATTACTTTTCTGGCATGAGGATTACCGTTACAAATAGTTTCAAAGGCGGATAATTGGTTTGACACTATTGTCGTGTCGGCTGAGGGTTGAAAGAAGTTTTTTATCTGGAGGTATCGAAAAATTTCCTTCGGGGGTATGCCCTGAGTTTTGTTTAAGGTTGGGAAAGGGGTCACTACTGTTGAGTCGAAGAATTGATATTTTCGTATGCAGCCTCGATCCGTCCATTCCTTAAAGGAGTTAGGATAGACCCAGGCTGGGTAAAAAGCAGGGTTTTTAATAAAAGACAGCAGGGGGGCTGAAGGAGACATCAAGCAGTGTTTATTTTTAATTTTGTCCCACAGGGAGAGTGAATGTTTCATGATGGGATTAGTTATGTGCTTTCTTTGTTTAGGGGTGATCCACAATAGGTTCGAAATTGAAATTGGGTCGCATTCCATCGCCTCGATAGACACCCATAATGGTGCCTCTTGCTTAGCATGGTATTTGACTATTGTGGCCATTTGTGCTGCTCGGTAATAATTTACGAAGCTAGGATATCCTAGCCCTCCTGCTGACTTTGGCCGATGTAATATTTGTGGTTTGATCCTTGGCCTGGAGGTACCCCATACGAAGGATGAAACTCTCCTTTGTATTATCCTGAAGTAGTGGGCCGGTATGGATATAGGGAGCACTCTATAAAGGTATAGGAGCTTGGGTAGTAAGGTCATTTTCACAGCCGCGATTCTTCCAAACCAGGAAAGAGGGAGTAGGGCCCTGGATTTTAATAAAGTCGTCAAATGTTTCAGGAGGACTGGATAGTTATGCGCATAGAGATCTGAAATGTCTGCAGTCAAATGTATTCCCAGGTATGAAATGCTTCTAGTTGGCCACTCAAAAGGGAGGCCCACTTTTGCTGCCAACAGTTCCGTACTAGAAAGAGAAATGTTCAATGCCGAGCATTTCCTGGGGTTTATTGCCAAGCCTGATATGGACGCAAATTGGTGTAAGATTGGGAGTAAGTTTGGACCCGTTACTTGTGGAGAGGAGAGGAACAACAGTATATCGTCAGCATAGAGGCAAAGTTTGTGAGTAACGCCGCCCAACTCGATACCGAGTACTTTAGGATCCACTCTAATCTTTTGGGCTAAGGGTTCTATCAGGAGGGCGAATAATAATGGGGAAAGTGGGCAGCCTTGTCTGGTTCCCCTCTGTATATTAAAGGTTTCAGATTTGTAGCCCGCATATTTCACGTACGCTCTAGGGTTCTGGTATAATTGCAGGACCCAATTTGTAAAGTTGGGGCCAAAGCCCCATTTCTTCAGCGTAAATTCCATATATGACCATGAGACTGAGTCGAAGGCCTGCCTGACGTCCAGGGAAAGAAAGCAAGCTGGAATTTTCCTCTTTTTAACTATATTTGCCAGTAAGCATGCCCTTCTGATATTGTCCCCTGCCTGCCTAATGGGCATGAAGCCCACTTGGTCACGGTGTATCAGGGTTCCTATGATTTTGTTCAATCTATTGGCTAAAATCTTACCTAGTAATTTTATGTCTGTGTTTAACATGGATATAGGGCGGTAATTGTCGCAGCAGGTGGAATCGGAGTGCGGTTTGGGAATCATGCAGATAGTGGCCGTGAGAGACTCTTGTCTAAAGGACCTCCGATTTAGTAGATCATTAAAGGCTTCCACCATCATGGGAGAGAGTAGGTCTTTGTATGATCTATAATAACGGGCAGTGAACCCGTCCGGACCCGGTCTTTTATTTAATTTTAGTTCAGCGACAGCCTGTAGGACGTCTTCTTGCGTGATCGGTTCATCCATTAGAGCACTTTGAGACGTGTTTAGTTGTGGCAAATGTAAATCAGAAAAGAAGTCTTCCGTGTCCTGTTTGCTAAATGTGTTAGTTTCTGCATACAGTTTTTTAAGGTGAGAGCTGCATTTTTGTACTATTTTGACTGGGTTACTAGAGATTATACCGTTTGCCGTTTTAAGTTGGATTGGCTTATATGCTTTGTTAATGGAGTTGAGCGACTTTGCAAGAAGAGTTCCTGATTTATTTGCGTTTTTGTAAAAAAAGTGCTTGGTCCGGAGTATCGCCCTGTCCGCCGAGTCCGAGAGGAATAGGTCATATTCCGTACGAGCTTTATCTAGTCGGGCTTTTGGTTTAGGTGAGTGATCGAATTGGAAGGCCTCAAAGGCCAAATCGTGTTCTTTTTCTAATTTATAGGAAAGTTGCTTTCGTTCTCTTTTAAAAGTCCCAGCGTGCTTCTGTATTTTCCCTCTTAGCACTGGCTTGTGGGCTTCCCAAAGAGTTAACGGGGAGACGTCAGGGGTCTTATTTAATGTTATATATTCACTTAACTCTTGCTCAACTATAGTCCTGTACATGGGGTGTTTGAGAATTTTGTCTGGTAGATACCATGTTGGGTCCTGTTTTTTGGGGATTATGGAGGCTAATGTAGTGAGAACCGCGTTATGATCCGACCATGGAATAGGCACGATGTCGGAATCCAACACCTCCGGCAGCATGCCTATCGTCAGGAGTATGTGGTCTATGCGGCTGGACGACTTATGGGGGCTCGAATAGTACGTGTACTTGCGTTTAGTGGGGTTCGTTTCCCTCCAGGAGTCCACTAAATTATATTTAGCCAGCAAGGTGGATAGGGTTCTTTTGACTTGTTTCGCGGGGGAGAAGGGTGTTTTATCCAAAAAAGGGAGAAGGACATGATTAGTGTCCCCACAAATAATAAGGGATCCGAATTTATGCGAGTTTATCACTTGCAGCAGATGCGACATGAATGGCAAGGGATTTAAATTTGGGGCATAATACGATACAATTGTTACCGCCTTATCCAAGATGTGGCCAGTCAGGATGTTGTAACGACCTTCAGGGTCTATGATTTCAGACTTAATTGTGAATGGCGTTGATCTATAAAAGGCTATGAGGGTGCCCCTTTTTTTTGGAACTAGCTGATGCGGTAAAGACCTGTGGATAGGAGGCATGAAAGAATTTAGGGGTCGTACTGGGAGTGAAGTGCGTCTCCTGTAAACATATGATATGTGCTTTCTTAGCTTGGAAGTGTCTAAACGCCTTAACCCGTTTCTGTGGTATGTTGAGGCCCTGTACATTTAAGGTTAATACATTCAAAGGAGCCATGATAGCCAAACCATCTCAATGTTCTTACCTTGGTGTCCTGTACATCGATCTCCCGATCTAATCCATGCAGACTGAGGATAAGGGGGGGGGGGGGGGAGACCTAAAAATGAAAATTTCCAAAGAAAAAGACAGCACATTAAAATAAAATAAACATTTGTGCATCAATACGTAGAACAAACTTGTAAGTCTGGTCCGTGAACGGGGGGGAGGTGCCCGGTCAGGGAGAATTGGGCCCACGTCAGACCCTCGCAAATAACTGCGGGGGTCAGAGGGGAGCCGTGTGTGGCGCATGTGGGTTCCGATCGAGGGAGACCCGCATCCTAAAAATTTCCGGTAAGCATCCCTAATGGAAACCGTGAGTGCAACGTTATAGGAGATTCCGTGGAAAAGTAGGGGCTACTAGTCTATCTATGGAGGGTAATTTGCAAGTCAAGGTGATAAGGTGATAAAGGGGAGCATCAAGAAGTGTCTGTGTTTGAATAAAGGGTACTGGAGGAATCCTACATCCGAAACATTATGGTTGGGGCGATGGACTGATGCTATCGATCAGACGGCCTATTGTGAAGAATGGCCTAAGTGCCGGCATTCCCATTTACTGTTGGTATGCAAAGTGTTGTGGAAAAAGGATGATGGAGAATTGCTTTAGGTACATCTAGGGTACCAGGGTGGTTTGGCCACCCAGTAGGTGGGGTAGTGTGCCAATCACGCGGCGAAGGGATTAGGAGTTGCTGAGTGAATATGAGGCAAGATATATAGCCCCTGAGCCTGGAAAGTCTGGGGAGATTGATAATAAAGAGAAAAGGGACAGCACTAACTCAATTAAAAATGATAATAAGGAGCTTCTGCTCTAATAAATTTGCTAACTTAGAAACTCATGAACTTCTACTTAAACTTGTAAACTCATTGAGTCATACAACCAAGGTTTGGGTGAAAGACTAGAAGTCTAAAGGTAGGTAAGACTGACTTGCTTGCAGATCTCAGTCCATTGTGTCTTCTTGCTCCTGTGCTTGTTCCACAAATCTGCCTCTCTTATGTAATTGCTGGATGCCATTGTTGTGGTTCTGAAGCGGCGAGTTGTCCCGTGGCGAAGTGGAAGCTGATCTTCTGCGGGCTGCAGTTGCCGACGGAGGTCTGTCAATTATTTTGAAGTCCAGCAGGGCCTGTTGAAGCTGAGCTGGTGTTCTACACACAATTTTTGTGCCTTGACAGGTGAATCGCAGGGAGAAAG
Source organism: Rana temporaria (assembly GCF_905171775.1). Lineage (NCBI taxonomy): Eukaryota > Metazoa > Chordata > Amphibia > Anura > Ranidae > Rana > Rana temporaria. The sequence goes on along the minus strand of NC_053489.1, from coordinate 86,973,396 downwards.
GGAAGCCCCATTCATATTTGATTTGGCGTTGCTGCAATTCGTATAGGAGGGGTCTCATTTCTCTCCTTTTGTTGATTGTCATTTGCAAAATGTCCGCAAAGATTTGATATTCATTCCCCTGAAAAGTTAGCTTGCTCTTCTCTCTGGTGGTCTGCAGAATCAGCTCCTTTGTTCGATAGAAATGAAATTTAGCTATGATGTCCCTAGGGGGACCATCAGCCTTCTTGGACGTTAGTGCTCGGTGAACTCTGTCCATTTCCAGCCTGTCAGCTGGTATCCCAGGTAATATTTCCTGACACAGTGCCAACATTGTACCATTTAGGTCAATGATAGATTCCGGTAGTCCCCTGAACCTCAAATTTGATCTCCTGGCTCTGTTTTCGAATTCCTCCAATCTATTTTGCAATATCAAGTTTTCCTCTTTTAAGGTGTCAATTTCAGATACACAGTCCTGAGTGTAAGCTTCTAAATCATCCATTTTAGTCTCAAGTACTTCTGTGCGGCCCCCAAGCTCCCTAATTTCTTTAGTCAGGCTATTTGTTATCTGATCTGAAGTGGTCTGGAGCGCCTTGTGCAGCATCTTTTCAAATTGCCTCAGGAGACTTGTGGGTACCGCTGTGCTGTGACATATTGCTGTGGGGTTTGTCACATTGTCATCCTCCTCACTATCTGAGACAGTAGTATTGAGAGAAGCCATTTGTTTTGCGCTTTTAATGCTGGCCTTTTTCTGCTTCACTGAGGTGAATCCCTCAGAGGGGGCTGGTGCCTTTCTCTCTGAGGTGATTTTGAGATGCTGAGGAGACTGGGGATGCTGCGCGCCGCTGCTGTGAAGAAATTTCCCCTTTCCTCTCGTTCCTTTCAGCACCATAGCGTATAAAAATGTTCTCTCACCCTTCCTGAAGCTTTGCCCAGTATTCTGGGTGGTTATGCCCACGGTATTCCTCCGTTATTTGCGGGTCAATCTCTGTCACGGAGCGGAGCTCTAGCTCAGCATTGCCTACCCGCTAGGCTCCGCCCACCAGCCTCCAGGTTTTTATTTTCACACAAAACTTGTACAGGTAGAGGTTCAGGCACATGATGCAGATCACTGGGGAACTTCTATGGTTTCAAAAGTCAACTCACCACTTTCCTCAGAGTGGGTATTGCTCACCCAGTTAGGCCTCTCACTGGCCTAGCAGCTGGGATGATTTACGGACAAAAAGAGTACAGTCTCTGCCACAGGCCTTTCTTTAGAAGTAGAAATAAACTGTTTCGGAATCCTCTACCACAGGATTTAGTACCCGGATCTCCAGCTGTACAGTTTAGAGCCTTTAAGCCGACCCAGCAACACTGTAAGGCATCATAGAATATGGTGCATCCTCCAATACAGTTACCAGGTCTCTCCCGAGATACCAGCCTTCCGCTTGGTCCTCTCCAGGACAGGTCCTCCCCTGGTTTCCTCCATTGAGTGGCTTCCTCCCGCATGACAGACATCACAGGATCACCTTCAAAGTGCAGGCCCCAGTCAAGACAACTGGGCCTACCTGGCGGAATTGCATCCTCGTGGTCCCAGGGCTGAAAATGGACCATCACATACCTCAAGCCAGGAGGGCCACGAGGCAAAAGGACCCAAGAAAATGGCGTCTGCCGCTAAAGTTTCCTTCCCCAGCATGCCCAGTAGGGAGACCACTCCCACTGGGCTATTCCCGGGGAAAGACACCCAATACACTCTGGCCTGCCTGTGTTCCAACATTGGCCTGTGGTGATAACGCCACCTACAGGCAAACAATGGGAAAACCCTCCAAGCACAGCCATAGCCGGAACAGAGGCTGATTTAGCCTTAATCATCAGAGTCTGAGCCAACTACCAGCTCAGAGACCCACTAAATTTAAACATAGCACCTGGTCATCAGGAGCAGCGCGCTATATATATATATATATATATATATATATATATATATATATATATATATATATATTTTTTTATATATATATATATATATATATATATATATATATATATACTGTATATATCAACTAGGGATGCACGATATATCGGTGGCCGATACATATCGGCCAAAAACAGCTGTTTTGGGGACATGCCGAAACAGCTTAAAAATTGCAGATAATGACTGCTTGCACGATCACCGCTGACTGTCCCGTGTCCTCCTCCAGCCCCCCTCTGTTTTGATGCAATCTCTCTCCCTCCATGTCCCCCTCGGTGTTTCCTTCTCCTCCTTGTCCCCCTCCATGTTTCCTTCTCCTCCGTGTCCCCCTTGGTTTTTCCTTCTCCTCCGTGTCCCCCTTGGTTTTTCCTTCTCCTCCGTGTCCCCCTCAGTGTTTCCTTCTCCCCTGTGTCCCCCGCCGTGTTTCTCTCTCCCTCCGTGTATCCCTCCGTGTATCCCTCCATGTATCCCTCCGTGTATCCCACCGTGTATCCCTCCGTGTATACCGCCGTGTTTCTCTCTCCTTCCGTGCTCCTCCTCCACCCCATGGAACTGTCAGGATGGAGAGCAGGGTAGGAGCCGGTAAATCCGGCTCCTTACTGTTCCGAATGGACAGAGTCAGTGATGACTGACTGTCCATTCACATAACTGAAACATCGTAAACTGTGTTTACAATGTTTCAGTTTATGAATGAAGAGAAGCCGCTGTCTTCTCTCCATTCATTTTCAGGGATTGGGGAATCTTTGTCCCTAGTCTCTTTCCCTGTCTCAGAGGGGAGATGTCAGAGGTCTGTTAAGACCCCGGATATCTCACCAAAGCCCCCCAACAGGGCTGATTAAAAAAAAAGAAAAAAAATTGCAATAAATAATTTAAAACATTTAATGTAAATAGTAATAAAAAATTGTATGTAAAAAATAATAAAAAAGAAAAAAACACACTGACAATCCACTACCCCCCCTCAAAAAAAAAATATCACTGTAAAAAAAAAAAAATTAAAAAATTAAATAAAAAATCACCATAAAAAAAAAAATAGTAATTATTTAAAAAATTATTAATGTCATTTTCGGTTTCGGTTTCGGCCAGACATTTTTTTTTATTTCGGTTTTGTTTTGGTTCTGAAATTTCCATTTCGGTGCACCACTAATATCAACAATACATTTATTAACAAAAAGTGAATTGAAACCGGCCTGATTTTTAGTATGGTGTCTCACTTCTCATGTCCCAGTAAGAAACATCATATTGTTAGGTAATCTGTTCTGGGTTGTTAGATTGAGTGCTGGGGAATTTATTGTAATGTTAAGAAAGGCTTAGAGCCAGAGCAGTCCATGGAACAAGCGTTCATTGTAAAGGTATACCAGGCAATTAATAAGGAGTGAACTTGTAGAATTGATCTCCAGAGGGTATTGCAGCAGCTACTTTTCTTGCAACAATCTTCCCTCTTTCAGCTCTAGGACATCCAAACATGTTTTTTCTAGTTGGTGGAGGTTTAAGTTAATTCATGGGCAGATGCATTACTGTTTTCTTTGATCCCGGTGTCCAAATGAAATAGGAGAAGTCCTCTCACTTAGTTCTTTCTCTTTTTTATTTTTATTTTATTGCAAAGAACAAATGAAATCTGAGGAGACCCTTCATAATACTTGAGGGGAGGATAGTCTCTCAAAATAAACAAAAAGGTGAAATGAACTCCTGTGGAGTCTCTTTTAAGCTTTTTAACTTACTGGCTGAACAAATCTATTTCAGATTACTGGCTATGAAATTGCAAGAATTGTAAGAGATCATTTATATATGGATTAGACTCTTATTGAGAATGCATCAGGAATTATCCAGAAACTTGAACATACAGTATACAATTTATCATTTTGTTTTTACTTTACATATCACTTATATTCTGTACTGACCAGGCAAAGTATGATGCAGTATGCGGGCACAACAACTACATCCAGGTCTAGATTGGTAGGCAGGAACAGAGCCAGAAACAGGGGAGATCTTGTTGCCAGTGGTAACTGGTGGGTTCTTCTTTGGGGGGGGTGGCAAACAAACAACCCCCCCCAGCGGCATGGCACATGACACCCCACCACGCGGGCGTTACGGCACTTACCTGCTCCTGTGGGGGGGCTGTGGTTTCCTCTCGTCCTCTCCTGGAGTGTGGGCAGTGGCAGCTCGGGTGCCCGCTTCATAAGCTTGTGTCTTGTGGCAAGCCTGTGTCTCCTCTTCCGCCAAAGCACTAGGCATCCAATAGGGTCGCCTGACGCTTTGGCCAATTGGGAAATAGGTTTTATGACCTTCCACCTGATTGGCAGGGCAGATCTTTAGTGTTAAATTAACGTAAATTAATTTGCTATTGTCACACAGCAGAGTGAGATCAGATCGCAATGCTCTGCGCTCTGAGGCCAACCTTTTTTGAAGCCTTTTTTGAAGCCTATTAGAGCTCCAAAAAAACACCCACCCTGCATTGAAATCCATGGTTCGGCGCTCTCATATGTAGATCAAGGGGCGGGAAGTATGGATAAGGGAGGAAGCTCCCTGGACGGGCCGCCACTACTTGCTGCTAGATTCTCCAAGAGATAAAACGGTGATTTATGTGTGATTTATGCCACCAGACCTAATAACTGAAATATAATTTCTGTGTGGACTGACACTTTAATAAAGCTATTATAAATATGGTTGTTATGGTATTTGAGGTCTAAGCTCCATATAAATGGCACAAGTCATTCAGAAAACATTATCATGTTTACAACTTCTGACAGTTCTTCACTGCTATGCATGTGACATTAGACATAGAGAAAATGGCAGTTAGGATAAAAACTGGTTACAAACTATACAATCATATTAAAGTGTGTACAAAGCCAAACATTCCTTAACCACTACAGATCCGCGCTATAGACAAAATACGTCTGCAGCGCGGACCTGAAGTGCCGAGTGGACGTCTTTACACGTCCTCTTGTTGACATTGCCCGCGCGCGCCGCTGGGGGGCACGCAGCGGGTAAACACTGTCCCGGCGCATCGTTGGGAAGCCGATGCAGGTACCTGGCGCCGGGTACACGTGTTCGTCGGGAACACAGCAGGGACGTGGAGCTCTGTGTGTAAACACAGAGCTCCACGTGCTGTCAGAGGAGAAGAGACCGATCTGTGTCCCTTGTACATAGGGACACAGCATCAGTCACCTCCCCCAGTCACCCCCTCCCCCCACACAGTTAGAACACACCCAGGGAATACATTTAACCCCTTCCTCACCCCCTAGTGTTAACCCCTTCACTGCCAGTCACATTTATACAGTAATTAGTGCATTTTTATAGCACTGATCGCTGTATAAATGTGAATGGTCCCAAAATTGTGTCAAAAGTGTCCGATATGTCCGCCGCAATATCGCAATATCGCAGGCCTGACAAAAAAATCGCAGATTGCCGCCATTACTAGTAAAAAATAAAAAATAAAAAATAAATCATAAATCTATCCCCTATTTTGTAGGCGCTATAACTTTTGCGCAAACCAATCAATAAACGCTTATTGCGATTTTTTTTAACAAAAATATGTAGAAGAATACGTATCGGCCTAAACCGAGGGAATTTTTTTTTTTTTTTTTTTTAATGGGATATTATTATAACAAAAAGTAAAAAATATTGTGTTTTTTTTCAAAATTTTCTGTCTTTTTCTGTTTATAGCGCAAAAAATAAAAATCGCAGACATGATCAAATACCAACAAAAGAAAGCTCTATGTGTGGGGAAAAAATGCTAAAAATATAATTTGGGTACAGTGTTGTATGACCGCGCAATTGTCATTCAAAATGCGTCAGCGCTGAAAGCTGAAAATTGGTCTGGACACGAGGGGGGTGTAAGTGCCCAGTAATGAAGTGGTTAAGCAGTCACCAGAACCATTGTCTCCATTGGATGACTTCCCCTCTTGCTCTCATTACCACAGTAAAAATTACGAAATTCCACTTCCTTTTCTTTCCTTAGGCCCCTTTCAGACGTGCGGACCGCATGTCCGCTTTTTCATCCATCCGTTTGCGGATGAAAAAGGGACATACATTGGTCCCTATGTGATTGCGGGTGTCAGCGGATAAACATCCGCTGACACCCGTAATCATCCGCCTCCACAAACATCCGATTTTTCAGACGGAAGAAAACCCTATTTTTTCTTCCGCCTGCGGATCGGATGAACACGGACACGCGGTCCGTGTTCATCCGATCCCCCATAGGGGAGAGCGGAGAAAAGACAGGACGGTCCCTGCACTGTGTGCGGAGACCGCCCTGTCATCCGCCGGCTCAGCGGGGATTTACGGAGCGATCCCCGCTGAGCTTACGGACACACGGAGGCGGATCATTACTGATCCGCCCCGTGTGAAAGGGCCCTTAGAGATAACAGTCACCAGGACAAATCGGGTACATTTTTCCAGAGGGGACACGAGCTACAATGAAAACTTGGCCAAAAGTCGTCCAAGTTGCACAAGGGAAAGCCAGCCATGTGAACATGCTTGGGTCAGCCTGGTATGGTGAAAGTGTGGTTTTTGAAGACGTTCTATATATGTATGTAAAAAACAAAGATGCGTGTCTTAACACTGTGGTAAGCTGTCACAAATAAGCAGTATCCCCAACTTATATAAACAATGTGAAAACAAATTTGTAGTGCCAAAAAATAAATAAATGAATCAGCAAAGAATCAATATAAAGTGAAAGAAAAAAATGTCCTCAATTAATTAATATTATGCTCCATGATGGAAACAAAAAATATTTATGTGCAAATTCCAGTGAGAAAATTAAGACTTTTTAGAAAGATCCAGTGCAGCAATACAAATGAACCATTCGATCGGGTCACAGAGCTGAAGAACGGGGAGATGTTAGCGTAAACACAACGGGCCAGATTCTCGTATCTGGGCGCATCTTTGTGCGGGCGTAGCATATCCTATTCACGCTACGCCGCCGCAAATTGGACAGGCAAGTGCAGTATTCACAAAGCACTTGCCCTGTAAGTTGCGGCAGCGTAGCGTAAATGGGCCGGCATAAGCCCGCGTAATTCAAAGTAGGCTGGTAGGGGGCGTGTTGTATGGAAATTAATCGTGACCCCACGTAAATGACGCGCCTAACGAACGGCGCATGCTCTGTATCACGTAGAATTTTTTACCTAAGTTACGCCGGCTCAATGCTTAGTCGACGTGAACGTAACCTACGCCCATCCCCATTCACGTACGACTTACGCAAACGACATAAAAATACGACGCTGTTCCGACGTTTCCGACGTCCATACCTTAACATGACTTACCCCTGCTTTAGGGGGGTAAAGTTACGCCGGTCGTACGCCTTACGTAAACAGCGTATATTAATACGCCGGGCGCAAGTACGTTCGTAAATTGGCGTATGTAGCTCATTTGCATATTTGATGCGGAAATCTACGGAAGCGCCCCTAGTGGCCAGCGTAAATATGCACCCAAGATATGACGGCGTAGGAGACTTACGTCGGTCGTATCTTGGCAACAGTGAGGTGTATCTGATTCTATGAATCAGTCGCATAGATACGACAGCGCACTTTCGGACTTACGTTGGCGTACATGGAGATACGCCGTCGTAAGTCCTTTGTGAATCTGGCCCAACATCTCCCCGTTCTGCCTAGCTGACACTGTCACTGATCATGTTCCCTGTCATCGGGAACAGAGATCAGTGACGTGTCACGGCAAGCCACACCAGCTACAAGATAGAACACTCACTAGGTCACACTTAATTCCTTCAGCGCCCCCTACAGGTTAACCCCTTCACTGCCAGTGTAATTTTTACAGTAATCAGTGCATTTTTATAGCACCGATCCCTGTAAAAATGACAATGGTCACAAAATGGTTTCAAAAGTGTCTGATGTGTCTGCCATAATGTCGCAGTCACGATAAAAATCACTGTTTGCCGCCATTACTAGTAAAACAAAAATTATAAATAAAAATGCCATAAAACTATCCCCTATTTTGAAGACGCTATAACGTTTGCGCTAACCGATCAATAAACGCTTATTGCGATTTTTTTTACCAAAGAAATGTAGAAGAATAGATATCGGTCTAAACTGTGGAAAAAATATGTTTTTTTATATTTTTTGGAGGAATATTTATTATAGCAAAAAGTAAAAAGTATTGCATTTTTTTTCAAAATTGACGCTCTATTTTTGTTTATAGAGCAAAAAATAAAAACCGTAGAGGTGATCAAATACCACCAAAAGAAAGCTCTAGCACGAGCAATTGTCAGTTTAAGCGACGCAGTGCCGAATCACAAAAAGTGGCCCGGTCATTTGGCTGCATAATGGTCCAGGCCTTAAGTGGTTAAAGAGGAGGTAAACTTCCATCAATTATTTGTACCTATAGATAAGCCTATAATAAGATAGTAATAATAATATATAATAATATATAATAATAATATAGAACCTTTAAATATCTTCTAACAGTGCGCAGTTTAGGAGATATTTACATTACATGCAGCCGATGTCGTCATCGAGACATGCGCTCTGAAGGAACGGCCACCAGTGCTGTGCCAGTCACGCAGCCGGTGTACGTGGACCCAGGAGGAAGACGGGCGAAGATGGATGCGGCCTCTAGCGGTGACAATGAGGGCTTTGTTTGTGCTTGTATGCAATGCATACTAGCACATTATGACTTTACTTTGCAGGTCAGAAAACAAAAAAACATGGGTTTACTTCCTCTTATTAAATTAGCATTGTCTCCAAGTGCTATGGTGGGTTTATACTGGAAGGCTCACCAGGTTTAACTAAAAGAAACAGAACGCTGCCATAAAAATGCCATTAATCTAACTAATATGGGGTGTACCAGCAAAAATCCTTTTTTTAATATTGGGTTTACACACATTTTATTAGTGCAAGCCCTCTGAAGGGCTCTGTCCAATGTTTAAGTGATAGCCTGAAAGAATACTGCTTCTTCGCTTTGAGCATTTTCCGTATTTTCCGGCATATAAGACGACCTTTTGGGCTTAAAAACTTGCCTCAAAACCCGGGGGTCGTCTTATACGCCGGTACCCGTCTCAGGGATCCATTATTTAAAAGCCGCGCCTCCTCCTTGTGGTACCTATCATGGAACAGCACGAGGAGGAGGCGTGGTTTTTGAATAATGGTCGCCCGCAGTACAGGAATAAGGTATGGCACAGTGAGGCATGTTGACGGCACATTGAGGCATGGGATGGCACAGTGAGGAATGGGATGGCACAGTGAGGCATGGGATGGCACAGTTAGGCATGTTGATGGCACAGTGAGGCATGTTGATGGCACAGTGAGGCATGTTGATGGCACAGTAAGGTATGGGATGGCACAGTGGGGCATGGGATGGCACAGTGAGGCATGTTAAAGGCACAGTAAGGCATGTTGATGGCACAGTGAGGCATGGGATGGCATAGTGAGGCATGTTGATGGCACAGTGAGGAATGTTGATGGCACAGTGAGGCATGTTGATGTCACAGTGAGGCATTTAATGGCACAGTGAGGCATGTTGATGGCACAGCGAGGCATGTAATGGCACAGTGAGGCATGTAATGGGCACAGTGAGATTGGAAAAAAAGCTGAATAAAGCCTGTTCCTGTCAGCGTTTTTTCCTGTCAGCGGTTCCGGCTACCCCTCAGCTTCCAGACAGACTAGTAGGAAGCATGTCGTCTTATACGGCGAGTATATCCCAAAACAAAAATTTTAGCTTGAAAATTAGGGGGTCGTCATATACGCCCAGTCGTCTTATACACCGGCAAATACGGTACTTTAATATAGTACAGTATGTATAACCAGATATACTGTAAAATATCAGAACCATAACTTTGTATTAAATAAAAATAAAAATGAATCAATTAAAAAATGGATCAAATTTAAAACCCATAGCTAAACCTTTCTTTTTCCATGGCTAAAGTTTATTCCACCCTTGGTGTTATATGCATATATTGTAGGTTTTATTGGATTAAAAGAAGTGGAATGTGTTGTATCACAGGAATTGTCCTTGGTTATTTCTGCCAATTCATTTTTTCCTAACTCAAGCCAGATTGGCAAAAAAGATAATGCCACATTTCTTCCAGTTCATCGTGTTCCTGCCAAGCTGAGTAAAAGAAACAGTACCATGTGGAAAATACATGTCTAATTTGAAGCTGACCTCACTATCTGACTAAGAGCGAATAGGTCACACGGAAATAAAATAAAACTTACCGGTAATTACTTATCTGAATTTCTGTTGTTGATAAAGAATGTTGTAGTTTTTTTTAACATTTACTCAAATAAAATTGGGATTTTGCAGAAGCAGAACAAATATTCACCATGCAGAGCCCCCGTATTTGTAATTTAAAAGGTTGTTGAGAGTTTATACTTTCCATAATAGACAGAAAAGGGATCCTAATACTCCTAGTGATTGTGAAAGGAAAAGTAACAATGGATTAAGGTAAATCAAAATCCAATTACTAAAACCAGATAATGGTGTTACAATGATACAAAACTTAAATAAAAATCCAATCAGTGCAAGAAAATATCAAACCAATAAGATGGAAATGCAAGCTAAGCACTAAAGGCAATTTTCACAATACCTTTACATAAAAAAAATCTAACGGTAGCATCAACAATCTTTAGACAGTGGATAGTGCTACCAAATAACCTGAAGGGTCTGGAATGGATATTTGGGGGAACCCCACATCATTTTTTTTTTAGATTGACAGCGGGGTTCCCCATAATATCCATACCAGACCTGAAGGCCTGGTAATTGAATTTGGGGGGACCCCACGCTTTTTTAATTTATTTTTTATGAATGAATTCTCTCTGAATTGCCGGGAGCCGACAATTCATTATAGCTGGTTTTAAATTACTTTTTTTTCCTTCAGAAATTACACTTTGTTCAGAGACAGTTCTAAGTACGGGAAACAAGCGCTATTTCACATGCTTACTTTACACCCCCCCAGGTACGAAATTTAAAGGAATATTTCAATGTTATTGTTTCACTTTAAAGCGGAGGTTCACCCTAAATCTTATGTATTGCTTAATCGGACTATCTTTGTGTGTATTTAAACAAATCACTATCCATTCTTTGCCATATTAATCCAATACCTTAGATCTGCAGTGTCTAGCTGTCACTTCCTGGTTCTCCTCCGGCAGGAGGGGGCGTGTCGCTTGATCTCCCTGCGCCCCAGTGCTTCTTGGGACGATTTAGCAATGTCTCCTGGGAGCTCAGCGTCAGGCTTCCCAGGATACGATTGAGACTGCATATTCACCGTATCCCGGAAGTATTTGCTTGTGGGCTTCACAGTGCTCACAAGCAAGATGGATATATACAGGACAGATTTTTATAACTCATTATTTAATGCTGAATCGCGATTCTTATGGCTAGAAAACTAAGGCCCCGTACACACGATAGAATCCATCCGCTGAAAAATCCCAGCAAATGGGTTTCAGCGGATAGATCCTATGGTGTGTACACTCCAGCGGATCTGTTTCCGCGGATATTTCTCCCCTGGGATGGATTCCAGCAGATCGAATATTTGCTGACATGCCAAACAAATCCATCTGCTGGAATCCATCCCAACGGATGGATCCGCTGGTCTGTATAGACTCACCGGATCCATCCGTCCGAAGGGATCCCCCGCATGCGTCGTAATGATTCGACGCATGCGTGGAATTCCTTATATGACAGCGTCGCGCACGTCGCCGCGTCATAATCGCGGCGACGGCGCGACACGTCATCGCCAGAGGATTTCGGCGCGGATTTCAATGCGATGGTGAGTACACTCCATCGCATTAAAATCTGCTGAAATCCTCAAGAGGATTTATCCGCGGAAACGGTCCGCTGGACCGTATCCGCGGATAAATCCTCCCGTGTGTATGGGGCCTTAGACAGGTGAGTCCAATCCTAGTTGTATTAAGAGCGGTAGATGCACTTAAAAAAAAAGAACCCCTGCTTTAAGCATTATTAAATTCACTGCTCCCGAAAAAACGTCAGTTTTTAAAACTTTTTGCATTGACACATGTCCCCTGGTGCAGGACCCAGGTCCCCAAACACTTTTTAGGACAATAACTTGCATATTAGCCTTTAAAATTAGCACTTTAGATTTCTCCCATAGACTTTAACAGGGTGTACCTCCTGCTGGGAACTATGCAGATAGCAGTGTGGGATAGACACATCGCTGTTCTCACTGACATGAGGGAGATGAATAAAACAAGTCAGTTACACATGCAGCCCTATTTTCCGGCAGTGCTGTTAACTTATGTCGACCCCTGCCCTGAGTTCTCTCACTGCTGGTTCAGGAAGTGCTGGTGCCGCCGCCTCCTCCTCCACAGGCTGTCTCTGGCTCTTTCTCTCTCTGCAGTCTGCACAGGACCGGCCCTCTTACTCCATCCATCCATCCCCCCTGTCCTCCGAGGAGCCTCTCATGTGGCCCCCCACTGAATGGTCACTCAGTCCACCCAGTGTGCCAGCACTTACCTTCAATGGCGGCGCCGCTCCTCTGAAATCACTGCACGCACACGACTCCACAACCACAGTGACGAAAAAAGCACTGCCCACTGTCCTCTCCTCCGGTCCCCACCACGCCAATCCATAGCCAACTACTGTAGCCACAGACAAATGACAGTGGGATGGGAGTGTTTGCTCAGGCTGGGAAGCTTCCCATAGACCGCCACATGTCCGACGCCTGGTCACTCTTAAAATTACATTTTTTTTACAGCTTGGGGGGGGGGGGGGCGCCCCCGAGCGTCCCCCGAGCGTCCCCTATGGATGGGCCGCCACTGTTAATGAAGCAAGTTTAAAATGGTTATAACACACATATACCCAATGAAGTGACTGGCCTCAGGTGATACACAGAGATGAAACAAATCCTCCTATATATGTTCTACCTATTTATATACAGCCCTCTTAAAGCCACAGAACAAAGTTTTTTCCAAGCTCCAGCAGGCATGGGGTGGGGATCTGACATCACACACTACAAAGCACACAGAACAAAGCTCAATGTAATCTGAACTCTGAGTGTAGGGAATGGCCACACCCTTCTATACACACAATTATAGGGAAACATGAACAGCTGAGGCTATCAATCACCTGCTGTGTGCTGAACGGGGAGAGGTTGTCTGTGTAGACTCATGCAGACATTGCAGAGGGAGGTAAAACTTGGTGCTTTAGATTGAGGCAATTACACACTATTGAAGAATATGTTTTGTTAATTTTTCGTGTTTGAGGTTCACAACCACTTTAACTTGAATAGTCAAATCTAACCTCCACTGAGTGGCTTTTGAAATGTATATTCACTTTTGACTCTATACCGCTTCGGAGGGGCAAATGTGCAACACCAGAACAGTTTTCTGTAATCAAAACTATTCCAATGCAGGAAGTGCAGCTGCTGCTATACATTCTAGCAGGCACTCAGTGGTACTTAGACATGGCTATTCAAGTTAATAAATTCTTGTTTCATTAAACAGGAGTTATAAAAACTAATAAAAATGAAGTATGGGAATAGCAAAAAATAAATAAAAAATCCTACTTGCCTAGATGGCTGCAGCCCCGAATCCAGCTGCAGCTGTCTCCCGCCAGTTCTACCACAAGAACTGAGATATCAAACACCACTGATCTCTCAGTTCTTCTCTCCGCTCTGGGCAGAGAATGTTGACTGTCAATCACTGGCTCTCTGCTATGCCCGTCCAACACTCACTGGAACGCTGGACTGTGGAGGGGGCAGGAGGGGTTGGATTAGGCTCTCAATAACATGCTGGGGAGCTGAGCCAGCTGCCAGTCCAGGCAACTGTAAAGTCTGAATCTTTCTCAAGCCTGGACTGGCTGAGCGAGATCAACCGACAGCAGGCTTTAGCCCATTCTTGGCGGAAAACAGTTCACGGGAGTGCAGAACGAACTTAACTTCTGTGATCCATAAGAGAAGTACAGCAAGAATAGCTTTGACTATACTTCTCCTTTAAAGCTTTTAAGCATGTAGTAATCATCAACGTTCCTGGAGTTGGGCTGTTTTCTTTCTTTTTTGACAAACTAATTTGTTCTAAAAATAAAGAATAAAACCTTAGCTGTATTATGCCTAATGCTCGCAGCTGAAGGACAATAGGTTGTCTGTATTAAAGCTTGAATATAACTTGCATGTCTGTATAATAATAAAATGCCTCTTCTGTACATGACATAATACTCTACTTGCTGGTCTGAAATCAAATTGATATTTGCAATGTGGTCAATTATAACTGACAGTATAAAACTGAACAGTAAGTCAATGGTTTTTAAGTGGATGAAAATATAAATACATATGCAAACTTCTATAGAAAATCTATTTTTTTATTATGAAACACAAAAAATATAAAACTTATGTTCATATTGGTGGCATGGCTTTATGTTTATGTTTGTCGCTTTAGTTTAGCATTATTCTCTTAAAGGAGATGGTAGGTGAAATTTGCTTAAAAAATATATTTATTTTTCTTTATTTAGAGGATTTTTGGGGGGTTTATTTAGCATTGTTTATTTTATTTCATTTAGTATTATTTGCATTTTTGGGTATCCTTGCTTATGTGTAAATTTGATTATTATTGTGTACTGTCAATGTAATTTTTAATTAAATTTTTTTTCCTACTGTGACTTTTTTCTTTCTGTGAAACAAAAACATAAAAACAATTTTTAGGAACAAGAACAGATTTAGGATAGTTGATAAGAGTTTCTGTGACCGCCAAAAAGTCAATTTTACAATTAAATACCACCAAAAAGCACCTTAATTTCACCATTCAAATTGACTCAAATTCATTGCTCTAAAATGGCAAAATTTGGCAAAAATTTCCACATTTTCACCATAATTGCAGGGAAAATGAAACACAGAATTGCATTTATCACTGGTCATAATTTGCAAAACAAATAAAAAAAACTAAGGGGTTAAGTCTTTAAATTAACCACTTTATTTGCTAGTGGTCAACTGTGTGTTTTGCAATTCAATGTTACAGAAACAGCTAAAACAGTGCAGAATTCCAATGGTAGCCAATAAACTGGAATCTTCTGTATTAAGAGGAAAATTTTACTTTTATTGGTTGCCGTAGATTGCACACTTCCTAAACCATCATTTCTCTTACTCCGCTTTATTAACTACTGTAAATGTTGTATGTACAAAACTTGCCCTTTACGTTCAAAAGAAACGCTGTTGTATGGGTCATAATTATGCACACAAGATTTACACACCTTCAATGTTATTACAGTATTACAGGCTTTAGAACAATGGAAAAAATGAATGCTTAGAGGTTAATGGATTTTCCCAGAAGCAGTTTGCACCTGAGTGTAATTTTCTACAGACAGTAGCATTGTTTGGCTCGGAGTAATACAGGGCTTATCAATGTGAAATTGGTCATGCATTTGACTATAAACATTTAGAGGTGCCATGTATGCTTGATCGAAATTCTGTCTTCCTTCACTACATTGTAAAAATTAACAGTCCACCTTTCTCTACTTCCCTGAAAAAAATCTAATTAGTTCCATAGCAAGTATGTGTTGTACTTTACCAGTCACATATTATGGGGACACTTTCTGGAAAGATTTAATTGTTTGTAATACAAAGTAAGACTGTAAGTTATTTTGACACACAGCTATAATATATAATCCCCCACTTGGATGGACAGCTTGGGATCCCCTTTCGAATCATAGGCCCCAGCCAGCATAGCTGGGCCTACTCAATAGAGATGCAGCCTCGGACCAACGTGGTCCTGGGGCTGTAATCACATACACATACCTCGCGCCAGTAGGTGAAGGACCCGAAAAAACGGCGTCTGCCCATTAAGTACCCCTTCCCGGCATGCACAGCGGGGCACCACACCCACTGGGCTGCTGCCGAGAAGGATCACTCAACACACCATGGTTCACTTGTGTTCCAACATGGGACTGAGGTGGTAACGTCACCTACAGGTAACAGGGGAAAATCCTATCAAGCATAACCATAGCCAGAACAGAGGCTAATTTCAATGGAATTCAACCAAGTCTGAGGCCCCGTACACACGTCCGAGGAACTCGACGTGCCAAACACATCAAGTTCCTCGTGGAGTTCAGTGTGGAAGCCGCCGAGATCTCGGCGGGCCGACTTTCCTCATTGAACAACAAGGAAATAGAGAACATGTTCTCTTTTCGGCCCGACGAGTTCCTCGTCGGCTTCCTCGCTGAAAAGTGTACACACGACCGAGTTTCTCGGCAGAATCCAGCTCCGACCGAGTTTCTGTCTGAATTCTGCCGAGAAACTCGGTCGTGTGTACGGGGCCTGAGCCCACTATTGGCTCGGACTCCCTCTAAATTTAGAATAGCGCCCCAGTCATTGGGAGCAGGGCGCTACACTGGTTATAAATGCTGCGGTATTGTTCCAACGCATAATTTTTTGGAACGATCATTTATTTTATTTTATATGAAAATAATAACCTCTTGCCCCTTGTAGAGACCTTGTGGAAAAAAAGAAATTCTAAACCCATTTCCAAGCCCATTAAAAACAATTTTGCCCTATGCAAGTTTAAATAATTAAACAATGTATCTGCATTCTCTACCTGGTGCTGTCTCCAGTAGATACACTGCTCTGAGGCCCATCACTTGTCCATATCCCACTTGAATGTTGCCCAACAACATCCTACCCACTTTGTGAGACCCATGCACTTGGGATGCATCATCAAGCTAGGCAGAGCTGACAGAACAATGCTGCTGAGAATAACAGACCTATAACCCTGGGATATGTACTGCTACATTGGAGCTGATCTTTATTCCACCTAATTTTTATGTTAGTTTTAGATATATACTTAATTATTTGTAAGGTTTTGTTTTTCCAGATTAAACAAAGTTTTCTTTTATTATTTTAATTTGGTTTTACCCCGGCACAACAATCTCTGCTAGTCCTTGCGTCTTGAACTTCTGTACCCGTTCTGATAGAATTTTCCATTGTTCACTAACAGATCAGGGCTACTTTTTCACATGATATGGTAGGCAATTATTTTATATCTAACAGCAAGATAAGTTAGCTGGTTGCAAGGCTACGTCTATAATCTTGACATGGCTGTCTGACAATAAGTGGATTCTTCATGATATTATCTAATTCCCAGGAGCAGCTGTAGATTAGGTTAGAAGCTGTAATCCATCTTGAAGTACTATGTATATGATATTTTGGTCTTTCTCCATTACATAGAATGTGAATATTTGTAAAGACAGCACTTTAACTGATAATTACTGACTGGTATTTCTCTGGTGTTAGTCATTAAATTATCCATGATAAAGATTTTAGTCTTTAAGATTTAACCTTTCAAACGGATGTATGGATCTGAATTTCTTTCAAATCACTTTAATTAAGTAATTTGGTTGCAAACCCCAGACATGATTTATGAACAAAGCATCTCCCTCTGTGGTGTGTATGTATCTCTATCCAGGGCACTAAGTGTAATTTCACTCTGCTTCCTCATTGCTCTACTATTAGCATGAATCACTTTTGACAACTTTACCCGACACCAAGAACAAAAGGTAACAGCGAAAGGGGCTCCAGCACACAGCCTGTGATTGATTGCCTCAGCTCTGTTCCTGTGTACTGTCCCTTCGCTCCAATCAGCTCTCAGCTCTTCTCACTGAGTTCTGCAGAATGTAACTGGCCCTGAAATGCGTTGGCTGTTTGATATGATTATTTTAAGAACAATAAAGCGATTTTGGACACTTTTACCATTGAGTTTGGCACATGTGATATATGTACATGCTTTGAACATACATTTGACAGCCAGCTGCTGTCAATGATGTCCCTTAGACATAAAAAGGAGTAGGAAGCATAGAGTTTTTGTTTATTATTCATTACTAGGGACAGTCTCAGACTTTCAGCTTTCTCCAGGAAATACTGTATCGGGTGCTGGCTTTGCCCATTCATACAGTGACAAGGCTGCAAATAATTGTAGTACACAATGATACATAATTTAAATACATTTTGGGGCCACTTCAGTCACATAGGTCACCCTGTTGAAAAGCTCCCATGCAGATAGTAAAATTGGGCCAATAGAAGAGTTTTATTTTGCTGAAAATTATGTGAAAATTTTGAGATTTCAGTAAGGCCCTGTACACACGAGGAGACATGTCCGATGAAATCGGTCCGCGGACCGTTTTCATCGGACATGTCTCCTGGGATATTTTGGTCTGATGTGTGTACACACCATCAGACCAAAATGCCCGCGGACAGAGAACGCGGTGACGTGGCGGTGACGCGCGCAAACCAGGAAGTTCAATGCTTCCACGCATGCGAATCAATTTGACACATGCGCAGGATTTTGGTCCGCTGGTTAGACGTACTAACCAGCGGACATGTCCGACGGACAGGTTTCCAGCGGACAAGTTTCTTAGCTAAGAAACTTTTGTCCGCTGGAAAACGGTCCAATAGGCCGCACACACGACCGAACATGTCCGATGAAACTGGTCCGCGGACCAGTTTCATCCGACATGTTCGGTCGTGTGTACGGGGCCTAACATTTCACAATTTTAGCAAAATAATATGGAGTCAGCGGGTAGGGAGAAATTAATGTGGTTTTCAGGGTGCAATGGATTTTAAAGAAAGACGACAGTGGGTATAGAAAATATTCACCCCCCCCCCCCACTGTATTTACTGTTTTATTTTTTGTTTTGAGTTACAGAGGAGGTCTAGGGATAGAATTATTGCTCTCGCTTTAACGATTGTGGTGATACCTCACATGCGTGGTTTGAACACCATTTTCATATGCGGGCGCTACTCACGTATGCATTCGCTTCTGCACGCAAGCTCAGTGGGACAGGGCGCGTATTTTTTTTTAGAGTGAGAGCAATAATTCTAGCCCTAGACCTCCTCTGTAACGCAAAACATGCAACCTGTAGAATTTTTTAAACGTCACCATACCATGTTGGGTATCAATTTACTTGGTGTAACATCATCTTTCACAATATATAAAAAAAAAAAATAGGGCTAACTTTACTGTTGTCTTATTTTTTAATTAAAAAAATAACGCTACGAAAAAACGGTGTGACAGAAATTATTTTATTCTCTAGGGCACAGGTGTCAAACTGTCGGTCTGCCAGCTGTTGCAGAACTACAAGTCCCATGAGACATTGCAAGACTGAAAGTTACAAGCATGACTTTTGTAGGCAGAGGCATGATGGGACTTGTATTTCTGCAACAGCTGGAGGGCCACCAGTATATAATGTTTGGCAGTTCTAAGTAATTTTCTAGCAAAAAAGATGATTTTAACTTGTAAACAACAAGTGTGAAAAATAGGCCTGGTCCTCAAGTGGTTAAAGTCAGCGGCTCCTCTTGGGGTAAGTGCTACGGATATAGTCCCCACAAACAGTATTATAATATTTGGGTTCCTAAAGTGAAATAACCAAAGAGAGACAAAATTAGGTACCTTTTTGACCTGCAGAATGTATTATAAGCATTAAGGGGCAGATTCACAAAAGGGATACGACGGCGTATCTCCTGATACGCCGTCGTATCTCTGTTTCTATCTATGCGACTGTTTCATAGAATCAGTTACGCATAGATATCCATAAGATCCGACAGGTGTAATTGTTTTGCACTATCGGATCTTAGGATGCAGTACCGCGGCCGCCGCTGGGGGGATTTTCGCGTTCGCTACGTCGCCGCTAGTCTAGTTTCCCGTCGCAAAGTTAGTCGTCGTTTTGGGTGCCCTAACTTTAGTCAGCAATCGTATTGCTGTCTAAAGTATGGCCGTCGTTCCCGCATCGAAATTTAAAATTTAACGTCGTTTGCGTAACACGTCCGGGAATACAGAAGTATGCTACGCTCGTCGCCGTTCGAAAAAATGACGTCATGGCGCGCAAAGCACGACGGGAATTGCGCAGTAGGTCCGGCGCGGGAGCGCGCCTAATTTAAATGGCACACGCCCATTTGAATTGGCCCGCCTTGTGCCGGAGGCTGCCAGCGTAGTTTTCATCGCAAGTGCTTTGTGAATCAGGCACTTGCGATGAAAACTTGCGGTGGTGTAACGTATCTACAATACGTTATGCCGCCGCTTCACCTACGTGAATCTGGCCCAAAGTTACCACAAAGGACAAACAATTTTTATGGATCTTTAAATGGACACTTATGCCTCGTACACACAATCGGAATTTCCAGTGCAAAAAGTCAGACAGAGGGCCAGATCCACGAAGCAGTTACGCTGGCGTATCTATTGATACGCTGCGTAACTTCTAGGTTGCTCCGGCGTATCTTTGTTTTGTATCAACAAAACAAGATACGCCTGAAGCTGGGCTAGATCTGACTGGCGTACGTCTTAGTACGCCGTCGGATCTAAGGTGCATATTTACGCTGGCCGCTAGGTGGCGCTTCCGTCGATTTCAGCGTTGAGTATGCAAATTAGCTAGATACACGAATCCACAAACGTACGTCCGGCCGGCGCATTTTTTTACGTCGTTTCCCGTAAGGCTTTTTTCGGCGTAAAGTTACCCCTGCTATATGAGGCGTACTCAATGTTAAGTATGAACGTCGTTCCCGCGTCAAATTTTGAAAGTTTTACGTCGTTTGCGTAAGTCCTTCGCGAATAGGGCTTTGCGTAGAATTACGTTCACGTCGAAAGCATTGGCTTGTTGCGGGTTAGTTTGGAGCATGCGCACTGGGATACCGCCACGGACGGCGCATGTGCCGTTGAAAAAAAACGTCATTTACGTCGGGTCAAGACGTATTAACATAAAACACTCCCCCATCTCATCCATTTGAATTGCGCGCCCTTACGCCGACAAAGTTACACTACACCGCCGTAACTTAAGGAAAATACGCTTTTCTAGGCTCGTCGTAGTGTTGTACGTCACTGTGTTTCAGACGGTCGGAATTTGTTGTGTCCGTGTGTATGCAAGACAGCTTGAGCAGAATTCCGTCGGAAAAAAACGTCGGAGTTTATTCCGACGGAAAAAAAGATTGTGTATACGGGCATTAGAATAAATTACTACAAATGCCAATCGAGAACCATAGTGTAAAACAATATGGAATATTGGGACTTATTTATCATGTGTTTTGTCAAACCTGATTTTATTGTTGTACATCCTCCAATCAAATTTAAATGATCCATTTCTATGCGAACTGCCACAAACAAAAACAATCTGCTGAACTCATTAGCTTATGTGAAAGACAGCCAGTTTAGGCATTAGTAGATCTATTGTACATTTGGTGTAAGAAGAAAACATTTGTTAGGATATAAATCTCTCATATGTAGGTTTAATAGACTTTAAATCTCTCTTCCATCTTGTAGCCCATTCCACCTTCCATCAGTCATGATTAAACTATCATACATTTCCAACAGGAAATGATTAAAAACACGCATATTTTTTATAATGATTATACAGATATAGAACAATTATATTTGAACATACAATTCATTCTATGTGTGCATTGTATTATACACTCTGAAAAATGTATACCGTACTTCATACGTCCGACAGTTTTAAATCTTTATTAAAACTTGTTTTAGTTTTTAATCTTGCTGGCTGTCCACGGTGTTTGAAATAAAGCACTTGAATTTTTTGGCAAATCTGCCAAGCTGCAATCCAGAGGGCTGCCCAGTAACCCATACTGTGATTAGTCAGAGTCAAGACATCCAGGTGTCACATTTTATTAAACACAGAACACGCACAAATCACTGAACCTAAATTTTTTATTTCCAAAACTGTATGAGTGATTTAAGAATTGCCCCAGCTGACACAAATATCAGAAGTAAAGATGGAAATATATAAAGTTCAAGTTTACCTTTTTTCACAATTTTTACTTGTTGTTTATGGCTACTATGCAATTTATTTTATTCAGTCTATTTTATTACTTTTATTTCCTCCTTAATGTTTATTTGAACCAATGGCAAAGATCTCTCTATTGGCAAATATTACAGCTCAGCGCATATAACGCACATGCATCCATGGCAGAATTAGGTTGTGTTATGAAATTTTGGCTATGGATCCACTTTAAAGCAGATCTCAAGACAGATATAAAAGACTCAAATTAAAGTGATACTAAAGGTTTGATTACATTTGTTTTTTTAAATAACAAACATGTCATACCTCCACTGTGCAGCTCGTTTTGCACAGAGTGTCATCGATCCACCTGTTCTGGGATCCCATGGCAGCTCTCTCGGCTCCTTCCCACCTCAGATAACCCCCTCTGGGAAGCGCTTTGCCAAGGGGGTTACCTTGCAGGCGTGCCCCCTTGTCCTGCATTCGGCGTCCATAGCCGCTGAGTGCAGGACTCGGCCCCGCCCCCGGCGCCCGCGTCATTGGATTTGATTGACAGCAGCGTGAGCCAATGGCTGCGCTGCTATCAATCTATCCAATGAAGAGCTGAGAACCCCTGGCAAAGATCCAGCGCGTTCGCGATATGGGACTTTTCAGGGCTCAGGTAAGTAAAACAGGGGGCTGGGGGCGGTAATCGTCAGATGTTCTTTTACCTTAATGCATAGGATGGACTATTTATCTATCAAAAAGTGTTCCCCAATGCTAAACCTTTCATACAATCCCTACATTTCTGCATTGGTAATCATTATATGCCAGTATAAAGGAATAGTATTGGTTAAAAAAAAGCACTTGTGGGTTTAACTTATCATTGTTTTATAAATAATTCTTCCTTAAGGGAATCCGGGCCCATATGTTTATAAATAAATATCATAAAGTCCATCAAGGCCAATCACTTGGAGTATTAACCACCCCTTATTTTGTATATCCATAAAGGACTCTAAAATACTTTTTCATCAGCATAGTAAAAAAAAATATATAATAATATTAAGGCTGCACACAGTGGCAAACAATACAGAAACCTTTTGTCATAAAGCTGACAAAATCTGAACTCTATGTAATGTCTTTGTGACTTTTCCCACTGTCTGCCCCAGCTGCTAAAACCAAGTCAGAATCAGCCGGTCTTTCTGGTTTGTGACAACTACCATCCATGCTCCACTTCTTTGCACTAATTACATCAATATTAGAATGATACCACAATCCTTATCACTAGTTTTACAAAGATCAAGGTTTCAGGGTTATCTACAGAAATAGTAGTTAGTAGTAATACATTGTAAAAATAAAAAAAAGGGGGGGGCGGGGCAGATTCTTCTTACTTTGTGTAAATGATATAGTATTTAAAAAAAAAAAACATTACAATAATTCCAATAATAATTTGTTTAGATATTACTCCCTTTTCTAACTAGCTGAAGAAAGATTTGTTTCCTAGAAATATGTCTGTAATGTGGTTTATTGAACAGCCCATCACATTTTGAGATCTAAATACGAAGAAGACACCCATGACTACAAGGAACGTGGTTCTTAGAAAGGAGCTTCCAGCTATAAAATGTCAACTTTGGTAACAAATTATCTGATAGCTTACAACAGACTTTAAGACCTGATACAGATGTTCAAAAAAAATCTAAATGAAAATTACTAATGTTTTTCTTTAATTAAAGAGGGGATGTTTTAATGGAGGTCAGTGAGGTTGGTAATCATTTTGCTTAGGTCTTCCAGTAATAAAGATTTAATCGATTATTGAAGTTTTAAAGGTGAACATCACAGGCCCCATCATCAAATTACAAGTCTCTCAAGTTTAAGCAAGGCAATGGACTCTTCCTGGGTGACAGGACTGTTGCATGGTGATTCCGAAGAGAAAAGGGAAGGTGGGTATGTGAAACTGGGAGGAAGGGGGAGGGAAGCTAACCTGTTGCTTTGTCCCTATATAAAATTATATTGGAAAATATCCCCTATAGACACCCAATTCAAATGGCAGCTGGAAAAAAAATCATATATAGAGCTGTGCTGAAATCTTGTCAAAAGTGTTGAAAAACAGAAATAAACAAATCAAATATATAGTCAAAATGTGAAGAAAAAGGAAAGTCCTGCTGTAAAATATAACTGTCCCTGCTGAACAATCATATAAGGCTAAGCTGGACCACCATTGCAAAGATGAAAAAAAAAAGCTGAATAAATCCAATATTCCAATTATGCTGAGGGAAGTCCCTCCACCAAACAAAGTGCTCGCTTACCAGCTTGCACAGACCTCCTATTACAGGAGGTCAATGACGCTTGTGGCTTAAATCCAGCCAGGGCCTTTGTCCATCAAAGGGGGTTAAAAGGATATGGAGATATCAAATCCCACCATGCACAGGCCTCTCACTACAGAAGGTCAATCAATATTCACCGGTTGAGGTCCTCCAAAGGGCTCTTTAAATGCAAGGGTCCACCCTCTGGGTATCCCACTCCAATTCACATTTCCTCATGGCCTCCCTGATCCATTGCAGTTTTCAGTCTGAGCTGTAAAATTTAGCTTTACTCACTTACTCACCAGGTGAAATTGATCACTAGGCCAAAGAGTGTGTGTAACAATTACCAAAATAACTAGCCTTGCATAGCCGATTTTGTTTTCCTGAGTTTCACTCATAGATTCTTCCAGTAGATCTGTTTGTTTTCCAATTTCTTTAGCAGAATGACAGAACCGTTCATTCTGCAGTGAAATTATGCAGCAGCATTGTCATCCCATAGTATGGATAGACTTAGGCTACAGATGTGAGCAAGTGTAGGCATGTTTCCTATTTTTTTAATGGGCTGCCCTACATGCGAGAAAATAAGTCACTACCTCCTTTACAAAAACGAGTTTGGTAGATTGCATGATGCGTGGGGTTGTCATTAACAAATACAGTATTGGCACCTTCACATGTCAGCTAAAGGGCAGCACATTTTTGTGTTTTGGAAGGACTTTGAATGAGCAACAAACAAACTGAAACCTAATTGCAACTAACACTTTTTAGGACTTTCAGTAGGACAAAAAAAAGTGTCAAAAAAGGTTAAAAAAAACACACAGACAGCTTGGGAAAAGTCCTTTAATAAAAAAAAAAAAAAAAAAAATTCCAGCGATGTACATCCTTCTACCACCCGGACCTGCGCTACCCGCCAATATGAACGATGCAGCCTCCTCCATAAAAGGCTCCCAGGCGAATGATGCGCGAGCCGTGTGACATTTCTTTTAAACCTGAGGGCGGGGCCACCCGTGATGTGGAGGAGTGACCCTGCCCATTCTGATGTAATAGGGTTTCCAGCGGCGAGGTCACTTGTCCACGTCACGGGTGGCCCCGCCCTTGAGTTTAAATGAAATGTCACAAGTCTCCCGCGTCATTCCCCCAGGAGCCTTCTATGGAGGAGGCTGTGTTGTTTGTAGCGGCGAGTAGCGGCGGGTAGCGCGGGTCCAGGTCGTGGAAGGATGTACATTGCTGGAATTAATTTTTTTATTAAAGGACGTTCCCCAAGCTGTCTGTGTTTTTTTTTTTTACTTCTTTTGACACATTTTTTGGTGAAATGGTACCATCTACCCCGTTACCAATTCACATAGGGGGGGTGGAATCTGGGGGTCCCCTTTGTTAAAGGGGGCTTCCCAATTTTACGGTAAGACCCTCGCCCACAGACCCCCACAACCACCGGGTAAGGGTTGTGGGGATGAGGCCCTTGTCCCCATCAACATGGGGCAAGGTGCTTTGGGGGGTCAAGGAAAAAAAAGTAATTTAAAACTACTTGCGCTATTAATGAATTGTCAGGTCCCGGCAATACAGATAAAAGTAATTGAAAAAAATGAAAGGGGTTCCCCTTAATGTTCATACCAAACCCAAATTCCCTGGTAATGGACTGGGGGGCACCCCTGTCATGTTTTTCAATGACTTTTCTCTGTATTGCCGGGACCGAAAATTCATGAATAGCCGCGAGTAGTTTTAAATTACTTTTTTTCCTTCAGAAATTACATTTTGTGCAGGGACAGTTCTACAAGCATACTTTAGACACCCCCAGGTATGAAATTTAAAGGAATATTTCACTTTTATTGTTTCACTTTAAGCATTATTAAAATCACTGATCCCGAGAAAAACTGCAGTTTTTAAAACTTTTTTTGCATTGATACATGTCCCCTGAGGCAGGACACGGGTCTCCAAACACTTTTTATGACATTAACTTTAAAATTCACACTTTTGATTTCTCATATTCGAGTCCCATAGACTTTAACGGTGTTCGAATGTTCGAGTGAACTTTTGGTCTGTTTGCATGTTCTGGATGCAAACGGAACCATGGGGTGTTCGGCTCATCCCTAACCAAGATCTAACAGTACTACAATGCCAGCATCTAAAGCCACTGATCCCCACAATTCCCATTACTTTACTACGTTGAAGTGTGTACTGTGCCTTAGAATACAATAATTTGTTTAAACATTTTCAAGGACAGAGCCCAATTATACAATTACAACTTACTTTAAAGTAATAAAAGTAGTGCACCATTATTATTCTTTGCTGAACTACTGATGTTTTGTCTCCCCTGCCGCTTTATGCACAGACATACCTCCACAGATTGCAATTTGTCCAAACAATGTGGCTACTTAGTGATTTATCACTATCCACAAGCAGCTTAACTCTCCAAAAAGACACCCGACTCACGTCATGCACACTGCTGCTGGTAAACAGATGTTTAGGAGCAGTTGGGCATTTTTTTCAGCTGCTCCTGAACTCTCCTCTATTTTATCTTATCAGTACATGTACACAGGGTCAATTACAGTCGTTTCTAGGCAGTTGTGTTTACAGGCTTTTTCTGGAACCCAGAAAAATAAGTTGAGGCTCTAAGTTTAGAGGCATTTCAAGTACCAAACGCGGATAAAACGCTGCTAAACGCAGTAACTTGCATTTAGCAGCGTTTTGTTTACAGACGTTTTAATTTTTTTAACCTCAAAAAATATATACAATTTTTTTCCAAATGCTTCTAGGTGCAAACGTGTCTTAACGCAGCTAAACGCGGCATGTAAACAAGGATAAATGGCTGTTTTTGGACGCCGGTTTCGAGCTGTCAAGTTAAATCGCTCAGGAGAGGTTGAATAACGCCCCGTGTACATGAAGCTTAAGAAGACAATGATTTTCCTTTGCCTTGTATCTCTGAGAAAGTGAAACTATTCTGAACAAGCCTAAAGAAGCAAGGAGTGTCTAGCTAGAGACTGTACTAACTAAAGACAAAGCAGGATGAGGGAACAGAGGAACATGCCAATGGTACAAAAAAAGCAACTGTTGTTCAAAAGAGGAACCAAAGCATACAATGTACAAATTGACACCATAATTTAAAATACCATAGTTTAAAATAAAACTTTTCAATTTTTAGGGCTTGTGATTCGTAATGAATTAGGGATTGTGAGCACCAGAACATGTTGGTATTAATGCTCCTCTGATAGATCTACAGTGAGGATGTGGGTGTGTTTGGGGGTGTTTTTCTGCTAAGGGGACAGGACACCCGTGCCGTTCCTTCAGAACCCTGTGCTCACGCAAAGTGATGTCATCGCGGCTCCGGACAGTCACAGAGCCAGAGTCCGCCAACCCAGGACAAGGCGAGTGCAGATGGAAGCTGTCTCCAGTGATAACATTGCATTGGTTTACAACCACTTTAATACTGCATATCTAGGTGGATACATCAGATACAAATGAATGCAGCTTTGTAATCAATAATGCGTCTTAAAGTGTATTTTTTAAATGCAAGCAGTGTAAGTACCTGCATTTGATGTGGTATCAGCCTCTTGCAGTCCCTTTGTTGAAGGGCTGGATTGGAAGAAGTGCTACTTTCTCTTTAGGAAAGCCTAAAGCCTGGTACACACAATGAGATTATTGGATGAATGATCATCAATTTTTTTTTTTTTTTTTTTTGCATGCTAATCCCATATCAAAAATTAAGAGGTTACTAAAGTTACAAAAATTCACGTACGACAAATTAAAAAAATTCAGAAGTGATGTCATGTGTTGTAGTGTATTTTCCTTGTATTTTCGAATGACAACTGTACTGATTAAATGAAAATCATACAATCTGGTATCATACCAGAATTTTTTTGGTGCTTGTCCCATCTAATAATATCGGATGAACGGTCGTGATCAGCTCTCGAAAGCTGTGTTCTAATGATCAGATTTCATACGATTGCTTTGAAAGCAGTATTTTTTGTATGATTTGTATGATCATGTGTAACGACCACACTTTAATCTTCTCCATCAGCCCATTCCCCACAGTTATTACCTTTTATATCACCTGACCCTCCTTTTTGGACTGTAAGATTTAACAAGATGGCCTTCTGATTCCTTCTGTATTGAATTGCATTGTAACTATACCATACCTCCCAACTTTTTGAGAGGGGAACGAGGGACACCTATTAGCAAAAGTATGTATGCATAGGACACACCCCAATTATACAAAAAAATGAATAGTTGAACCCACAAGTGCCTTTTTTACTACTATTCCTTTATATTGGTTTTTGAAATTTACAAGTGCAGCAATTTATAATTTGGATGAAAGATTTAGCACTGGGAAACACTTTTTTAAAGATAAATAGTACACTTTATATACAATTATATAGATCAGACCAAAGTAAGGAACAAGTGCGGAGGAAAGAGGGACAGAGGGACATTCTTGTAAAGCGCTGCGCAAACTGTAGGCCCTATATAAATCCAGATTAATAATAATAATGATAATCCTTTTACTGTCCAGTAACAGGCTAGGCCGGGTTCCAGGCAGCCTGGGCTCAGTTGAAGAGGGTTGACTGATGATGGCCATCAGAATAAGAACATCTAGCAGCATACAAAAAGTACTACGAGGAAAATCTGTGGATTAAAGCTGAATACTGTATTGCAGCAAAAGCTGTTTTTGTTATTTTATCTTTTAACGGGCGATTAAGTTTTATTTTCTATTTTTGGCTGAAGATCTGCCTTAAAACTTGAAGCAGCCATTATCCTTCCCCAGAGTAAAGAAATGGTTAACATTAAAATATAGTAAGAGAAATTCTTTTAAAACAAGCCCTTATCTATTATAACAGAATGTTTCCTCCGAGTGGTAAATTGTACTGCCAGAAAAACCCGAGGGAAGATTGCTTGTTTGCAAATGCTATGTAACCAGGTTTATTTTTGGAATTTGTGGTATTGTACCACTTAAACCACAGCTGTTACTTCCAAAATGACCATTTCATTCCCTGAATAGGGGCTGTAAATATATATTTATATATACTAAGCAAACAGAGAAATGCCCATAAAATGTATCTATACAGCATTCCAATCTACAGATGCACATAGTACATGATTTACGTGAAGTCAGGGCAGAGCCAGGGGTCATGCTTTGTCACTGGCATGTTGGGAACAAAGTCAAACAGTACATCTTGTTCTAACGCAGGAACCGTGCAGCCACTTAAATATACTGACAGCCACAGTCTAATTGAAGGTGCTTCAAATCAATTAACCTTAGTCTGCGGCCTGCTACAGAAAGGGCATTGTCTGGGTGCTGTCTGCTAATGTTTTTAAAGAAAACTTGCACCAAAGTCGACATGGAGGCTACCATTCTGTAAATGCTAGTTTCCTGGCTATTATTTTTACCCTCTTGTTTTAAACCATTGGGCTCAATTCACAAAGCTTTGACACAACTGTCCCTAAGTTACAATCAATAATGATTCAGTGCTGCACCTGTGTGTAAATGTATGGATTAATCCAGGGGTCTCCAAATTATGGCCCTCCAGTTGTTCAGGAACTACAATTCGCATCATGCCTGGTCATGTCTGTGAATGTCAGAGTTTTATAATGAATCATGGGATATGTTAATACTTGCCTGCTCTGTTCAATGGAATTGCACAGAGCGGCACTGAACTCCTCTTCTGGAGTCTCCCGCTAGAGCTCCTGGCTTCTCCTTCTCTGCAAGGCCAGGAGCTAGGGCACTTGTGAGGTCTTCATCCTGAGCCATACTGTGTGCCTCTATCAGCCAATGGCCCCTGCTCTCTCTGCAGAGAGAAGAGAAAACTGCAGCTGGGCACAGCGATGGATCAAGTGAGGACTCCGGTAAGTATATTTGAGGATGAGGGGGGCAAGTCTGCTACCTAAACATTTTTTTACCTTAAAGTGGATGTAAACCCTCACATATACCCAGTGAAGTGAACAGCCTCAGATGATACACAGAGATGAAACAAAATCTCCCTACATAAGTTTTACATGTATATCCGCTGTCTTTATCTTTATATATGTTTAGAAAGTGCACATCGTGTTAGGAGATTTTCTCTTCCTTGTTAGCACTGCAGTGAAGTCTGGTCATACAACCAAGACAGCTGATTGGAGGAAAGACACACACCTCCTCTCCTGATAGGGAGAGAATTTCAGCTCTGTTTGTTGAACCGTTCAGGACTCTGCTAAACTATTTATAGCCAACACAAAACTCAGGCTGCTTTTATCAGGTGTGACGGAAAGCTTGTCAGGAGTTATCAGGCTGATAACAGAAGAACGGAGCAGGAGACAGCTAGGAGACATAGTGCTTTGGAGAGAGATAACAAAACACTGCAGACATATGTGCCCATCTCAAATTTCATGAATCAGGTTTACATTCACTTTAATGCATGGAATGCATTAAGGTAAAAAATGTTTAGGCTTTAGAACCACTTTAAGCTGTGTGTGGCGAACTGACATCACACATTTTGCTTGTGTACTACATTTTGTTTAGTTTTACATTATTACTTGGCTTAAATAGTGAACTAAAACCCTTTGCAAGCTTTTTTTTTTTTTTGCAGTACCATACTGCTTTGTCTTTAAAGTCTAATAAAATGTCAAAACACGGTACACAAAAATTCTTCAAAACCAAAACCCCACAATCCCCAAACCCTCTCCTGTCCTTATATCCTTAACTATCCCAAAATATAGACTTCAGGTATGTGTTTG
Source organism: Rana temporaria (assembly GCF_905171775.1). Taxonomy (NCBI): domain Eukaryota; kingdom Metazoa; phylum Chordata; class Amphibia; order Anura; family Ranidae; genus Rana; species Rana temporaria. The sequence goes on along the minus strand of NC_053489.1, from coordinate 86,942,823 downwards.
TAAAAAATGACTAGCATCAGGATTGTATAAGATCACTTGAATAGGCAGCAAACTGAACGAGCAGGCTTTTCTTAATGTATCTGCTGCCTACAACACCACTGTAGTCTTCAACCTCTGCCTTCAGTGTATTAGCAGTAGTAGCCAAACCAGCCTTGACTATGCACTAAAGAGCTTGGTGGGCAGGGCCGCCATCAGGGGGGGGGTACATGCAGTACACCTGTAAGGGGCCCGATGGTCCCCAGGGGCCCAGCTGCCCCCCCCTTTTTTTGTCATCTCCCCAAGCCCCCTTCCACCTCAATTTGCGGTGGCAGAACTCCCCCTCTTCTCAATTCGCGGCACCCCCCCCCACACTTCTAGATTCGCGCCACCCTCTGCTTCTCAATTCGTGGCACCTCCCATTCTCAATTAGCGCCCCCCACTTCTCAATTCCCCCCTGCCCCTGGTTCTGCTCCAGGGGGCTCATGCTTGAAGCTGTGTAAGGGGCCCCAAAATTCCTGATGGTGGCCCTGTTGGTGGGATCAGCACTTCAATAAGACAAGTTGGCGTCAAAAGGCATATTAACCTTCACCTCATGAAAGCATAGCAGCCATTTTCTTTTAGTGTGCTGCAAATGTGCCCTCTTCCTCCTCCTCAAGAGCATAAAGCAGCCACTTTTGTTAGGCTTGGTAATGCACCATTTTCATCCTCTTCCTTATGCCCGTCTATTTTAGCTATTTCTTTTGAAAACCTGGAGTCAAATGCTGCCCGTCTTCGACAACACTGGAGGAAGGGAAAGCAGCAGCAAATGAAGGGGTAAAATCCTACAGTCAGAGGAAATTATAGACAGCAGCCAAAATTAGGTGTGCAATCCTATAACCATAGGCTGCCACCCTTCCACAAATCAGGTTTTCTATTATGTAGAGATATATTTTGTTTATTTTTCTGTGGTCTTTATTTTTAGGAGGCTTTAGCAATGTACACTTGTTACTAACAGCCAAAGCTGCCCTTTGCTTGCAGCTTGTGAAAGCATACATGTGCAGTAAATTTGTGTGGACCATTGCACCACATATTTATCCCACCTATTACCAAAACTGCCATTAAATGTATATTAAAGAAATATGATAGGCAGGTCTAAAGATGTGTATTTTTAAAGCATGTATAGAGCTTTTTTTAACAATTACAGTATACATTGTTATTAATTTTAAAGTGGTTGCAAATGCAGAAGTTTTTTTTTATCTTCATGCATTCTATGCATGAAGATAAAAAACCTTCTGTGTGCAGCAGCCTCCCCAGCACCCCCTGATACTTACCTGAGCCCCATCTCTGTCCAGCGATGTCCACGAGTCCCTTGGCCATCCTGGACTCTCCTTTCTGATTGACTGACACACAGCAGTGGCACCATTGGCTGCAGCCACAGCCATGAGCTTGTTCTGATTGTTTGAAGTCCAGGCCATTTATAAACAGTCTTATGGACAGCAAGGGGTTAAAGTACTCGATTAAACATTATGTTTTAAGCATTGTTGCATTGTTTTCTGGATGGCATTAGTAGCCCTCTAATTGCTTTTAACTTTTGCCTGCAGTTAATCATACTGAGCAATATTACAGCTTAAGTTTAAGACATTTGATGCTTAGGGTTTCTTGTTCATTAGCTTTAATGGCCCCTTAAAAAAAAATTGTTTAATAAAAATTAAATATTAAATAAGTTTGAGACTAGGGTTAGTCATGTATAATTTTAAATGGTAAAGCAGCTCTTAGCAAAATTCAAAAGTAAAATCATTGAAATGCTGTCCTGGAAATATTGATATTGCGCTAACCTCAAAAACGCCAGTGTATTTTTTATTTTATTTCTTTATTCAAGGTTTTCAGGATACATAGAAAAATAAACATGCATAAAAAAAAAAAGAGAAATGGCACTATGAAGTGAGCATACAGTATACAGTATATACGGGGCATACACAGGCCTACATAAAAAAGCACAAAAGCAACCAAAACAATGCCAAACCTAAATGATATCCAAGAGGTAGGACATGGTATCTTCGCAAATCATCTGAAGTGTAGGCTGTCAGATATAGAAGGAGAGCTCACCCTAATGGGGATCTGTAAGAGACGTCTGTCGCCTTACGCCGATGCGTTCCACGCTGGAACGCATTCAGCGATCGCGCAATGACGTCATTGCTCGGAGCCGCTGCGTTCCACGCTGGAACACGGAAGTGCAGAGCGCAAGTGCGCCGCTTGTTATCCACGCTTCTGGCACTATAAATTGTTTGCTGTTATAATACACAGCGTTCCTTTATTGTCGGCTGTAGCCTGGTGAACCCCGGTCCACGCTACCATCAAACTACCGCTTGCTGCTTGTCCCCTATCATTTAACCCATCCCAAACCGGGTTCCACGCTACCATCAATACTTTACTTGCTATGAAGACATCTTGGCATATTTATCTGGAGCGGACTCTCACTACATAAAATCATTGCTGCTGACTACAAAACTACTCTATTACTAAGAAGCCTCATCCTCTGCGAACGAATAAGTACCCCTAAAACTATTAATTCATTGCTTGTGAATTACCTTGTTGTCATACTGCATATACCATCTGTATATATTGAAAACAGTCATGTTTAATTACCTTCTTACTTGGAGATACCCACTGTGGATTCATACTACTATCGTAGGACTTGCCATACTAAATATTGCTTGAGTACTCATGAAGATTATGGGGCAGATTCACGTACCTCCGCGCATCTTTACGCCGGGCGCAGCGTATCTAAGATACACTACGCCGCCGTAACTTATTTTTTTATTTTCGAATCCTCAAAGAATTCGCGCCGTAAGTTACGGTGGCGTAGTGTATCTTTGGCGGCGTAAGGGCACGGAATTCAAATGGATGTAATGGGGGCGTGTTTCATGTAAATACGTCGTGACTCGCCGTAAACAACGTTTTTTTTTAACGGCGCATGCGCCGTCAATGGGGGTATCCCAGTGCGCATGCTCGAAATTAAACTGGAACCAGCCAATGCTTACGACGGTGACGTCATTTTACGCAAATCCCTATTCGGGAACGACTTAAGCAAACAACGTAAAAAATTCAAATTTCGACGCGGGAACGACGGCCATACTTAACATTGAGTACGCCACCATATAGCAGCTTTAACTATACGCCGAAAAAAAGCCGACGTAAAAAAATGCGGCGGCCGGACGTACGTTCGTGGGTCGCCGTAACTATCTAATTTGCATACTCGACACGGTACGCCTGTCGGATCGATCCCAGATGCCGTTTTATCTTGTTTTGTAGATACAAAACAAAGATACGACGCGGGAAATTTAAAATTACACCGGCATATCAATAGATACGCCGACGTAATTCTTTTGTGGATCTGCCCCTATATGTTTACTACACGCCTTACTCTATATCTTAAAGGGACATTGTTTCTTAAAGGATTCATATAACAACCAAGTGCCTTTCTCCAAAATGTATTATTCTAACACAGTATCCCCTTAAGCTACGTGCATGACATTTGTTAACCCTTGAATACGTCATACTGCCCTGTATATGAAACATGTTTACATATGCATTTTAAACTAGAGCTTGTAGGTATGCAATAATACCTCCTCGCCTACTCTGCGTGACAGATGATGTAATGAACCCCAAACTCTTCGCCTGAGATTAAGAGTGACGCCTGGGGCCCAATACCGAATGTCATACTGCATAGAGAAATGCATTGTCTCCTTTAAGGTAATTTAACTCTCCGCAGTTGTGGTTCACTCTCATTCACCATAGTTTGTGACAGAATAAAGGAACCTTACCATGAACCCAGCGGGACTTGCTAATCATGTTGTCGCTCTCACACAAAAAGTAGATACTCTTGCTCATACTGTACAAACTCTTCAATTGGAGAACCAAACCTTGCGAGACTTAGGCCCCGTACACACGGTCGGTTTGGTCTGATGAGAATGAACCGAAGTTCATTTTCATCGGACCAAACCGACTGTGTGTATAGGCTATCGGTCTGATTTCCTTCCGTCCAAAATTTCTAAACATGCTTCAAAACCGAACCGATGGACCGCTGCCCCATCGGACCAAACCGATGGTTAGTACAGAAAAGCATCGGTTCAAAACCCGCGCATGCTCAGATTCAAGTCGACGCATGCTTGGAAGCATTGAACTTCGTTTTATTCAGCACGTCGTGTGTTTGACGTCACCGCATTCTGACCCGATCTGATTTTGGACTGATGGTGTGTACACATATCAGGCCGTACGGCCACTTTAGAGGTGAACCAATGAAAACAGTCCGACGGGCCAGTCTCATCAGTTTGGTCCGACCGTGTGTACGGGGCCTTAGTTGCTCAGAATCCAAATGTACTTCGTGTTGCTCCTGAACCTATGGTCAATCCTCCAGTACCCTTCGCTGGTGACCGAAAGACCTACAGAAAATTCATTAATGCATGTAAATTAATGTTTGAATTACGCCCTTGCACGTTCCCCAATGATAGGGTCAAGGTCCTTACCCTTATATCCTATTTAAGTGGAAAACCACATGCTTGGGCAAATACCTATTTAGAGAAAGAGGACCCAGTCCTAAATTCTTGTCCACAATTTTTGACAACTATGTCTTTGCTTTATGACGATTTTAGTAAACAACTGACTGCTGAAAATGCTATCAGGAATCTCAAACAAGGTAGACGACCAGTTTTGAAATTCATAGCGGAATTTCAGAGATGGGCTTGCGAGACTGAGTCGAATGATGTTAGCCTCCAAAATCAATTTCGCCTCGGCCTCTCCGAACCACTGAAGGATGAGTTGGCTAGAACAGATCTCCCTCAATCACTTAATGACATCATACAATGTTCCATTGCCAGGTAGCCCTATTCCTACGGGCAGGATTAATTCACTTTCCCATCCTGAATACCAACACTTAAAAAAACACTTGCAGGACAATCTCAAAAAAGGTTTTATTAAACCCTCTATTTCTCCTGCCAGTGCTGGAATGTTTTTTGTGAGGAACAAGGATGCTAGTCTGAGACCCATAATAGATTATTGCGCCTTAAATAAAGTCACAGTGAAGAATCGGTACCCTCTTCCACCCATTCCCGAGCTTATTGAAAGATTGCAAGCTTCTACTGTTTTCACTAAGCTGGACCTTAGAGGCGCTTACAATTTAATTCGTATTAAATCCGGCAATGAATGGAAGACTGCAGTCATGCCTTTCGGCTTGTGCAATGCTCCAGCAACTTTTCAAAGCTTCGTGAATGACATCTTTAGAGATCTCCTGGACATATGTGTAGTTGTATATTTAGACAACATACTTATTTACTCAGACGATTTACTGCAACACCGGAAACATGTCAGATGGGTGCTTACAAGACTCAGAGCTCATTCCCTCTATGCCAAACTTGAAAAATGTGTCTTTGAACAAACTACCATCTCCTTCCTTGGCTTCATCATCTCTCCAAAAGGTATACACATGGACCAATCCAAAATAGCTTGTATCCTAAGTTGGCCTACACCTACCTGCAGTAAGGCAGTTCATTCTTCTTAAACCCTTCCAACCAAATACATTTTCCGGTAGTAATCCTCCTCCTGCACCCCCTATTCTAGTTCAGGGTGAGGAACACTACGAGGTTGAACGGATTCTGGATCCTAGAAGGAGAAGAGGATGTTTACAATATTTGATTAGATGGAAGGATTATAGAATACAAGATGATTCCTGGGAAGATTCAGCTGATGTACATGCACCTACTTTATGCAACCAATTACACACTAGCTATACTGATAAGCCCTCATCTCTTTGGACCCCCAGGAGGTTATCCCTTAGGAGGGGGGTACTGTAAGCGACGCCTGTCGCCTTACGCAGATGCGTTCCACACTGGAACGCTGTTAGATTTTGAATTTATTACTATTTTATGTGATAAAAGTTTCTGAGTATCAATATTTAAACATGTTAATTTTGAAGGTTGATGAGGAAAGAGAAAGATCATCTGTTGTAGGCTACAAGTATTTTTGGAGTTCTACGTCGACGCATGCTCGGAATCATTTAACTTAATTTTTCTCGGCTCGTCGTAGTGTTGTACGTGACCGCGTTCTTCACGTTCCGATTTTCTGACAACATTTGTGTGACCGTGTAATGCAAGACCAGTTTGAGCTAACATTCCGTGGAAAAAAAATCCAAGTTTTTGTTGTCGAAATGTCTGATCGTGTGTACGCGGCATTAGATTCAATGCAATGGTGCCTCTTAAGCCCTGTATACACGATCGGATATCTGATGGAATCTAATCCGATGGATTTTTTCATCAGGTATCCGATGAAGCTGACTTTCATCAGTCTTGCCTACACACCATCAGTCAAAAATCCGACCGTGCCAAAACGCGGGGACATAAAACACTACGACGAGACGAAAAAAATGAAGTTCAATGCTTCCGAGCATGCGTCGACTTGATTCTGAGCATGCATGGATTTTTAACCGATGGAGTTCCACACAGACGATCAGATTTTTCTATCGTTTTTTTATCCATAGGAAAAATTTAAAACATGTTCAATTTTTTAACACCGATGAAAAAAAGACCGATAGGGCCCACACACGATCGGGTTGTCCGATGAAAACAGTCCATCGGTCTGTTTTCAGCGGACAAACTGATCGTGTGTACACGGCTTTAGAATACATGATGCTTTTTGGACATGTATTAGTTGGGTGCTGGACAATAACACACTAGATTTTGTAAAAAATAAATAAATAGCTACACACATAAACATAATCTTCCTTGATTAAATCTTTTAAATTGTATTGCCTTGTTTTAGGCCTCATGTACACGGCTGCTGGTAAACGGACGTTTAGAAGCAGTTGGGTGTTTTTTTCAGCTGCCACCGAAGTCTCCTCTATGTTTTCTTATTAGTACATGTACACTGGGTCGTTTATAGTCATTTCTAGGCAGTTCAGTTTAGAAGCATTTTTTGGAAAGCAAATAAATTTGTTCAGGACGAATGTTCAGAGGCATTTGAAACGCCAAAATGCCTGTAACAGTTTGTAAACGCGGTAACTTGCGTTTAGCCACGTTTCATTTACAGGTGTTTTTTATTTTTCACAATTTGAATTAAAACGTTTCTAAACGCAAACACTAAACGCGGCTAAACGTGGCTAAACACGGCATTTAAATTCAACCAAATGGACGTTTTTGAACGTCGGTTACTATCTATCAAGTTAAAACGTTCAGGAGAGGTTGTAAAACGTCCTGTGTACATTAAGCCTTACAAGTTGTTGTGCATATAAGCAATCAATTACATAATGTTATAGTACTGTAGAAATCAATGTACTGGAAGCCAAAGCAATGAGCAATTCCTGATTGTATCTCATGAGGGTTTAATGTGCATGAACATGTTGAATGCTATTAAATGGATATCTGGCATCTGTTTTCCATTTCATGTAGTGGTACTGTACTAAAACATGGATATAGGAAATCGACATTTGTTTGTAGGAACTTTTACAGGTATATCTATACATACTTAATTATTCGCCCTGGGGGTTAGCATTTCTCAGATTATGTATCAGTGCAAATTTATTATGACAGAGGAAATTTTTTTTTTCAGAACACACTTTAACTGTATAGTATCTTTCACAAGGTACACTTCAGGTTTCTCAGCCTATTGTAGAACCAAAACTCTGCTTTACATTTTTATTATTCTTTTTTTTTTAATCTTTCTCCTACACCTTCTCAAAGGAGTTTATTCTAAGATATTGATATTTTGGGAAGATCTTCTATTTGGCATTTTTGGAATAATAGATTTTAAAGGTATGCATATTTTATTTGCTATTCAGATTTTTTTAAATAATACATTTTCAAAGGTATGTGCATTTTATTTTGTATTCACTTTTTTGTGAATGAGTAACAATGAAGGGGGGCAGATAACTTGGGGTCTCCTTATTAAATATGGGGCTCTCAGATTCTGATGATCACCACCACCACCACAGGTCCCTCATCCTCCATCAACATAGGGACAATGTACGCTTGTGGCCTTGTATGGTTTGGAAGGGGACATCCCTTTTTCTGGTCATCTAGGCTGCATGCCTAGAGAAGGGACTGGTGTATATTCTGGGGGTGGACCCCATGTCATATTTCATGTATAAAAATGAACAAAATGGTACCATATCCTTATCCTAGATAGTGGTCTGGTAAGAATTTTAAAGGGGGACTATATGCAGATAAACCCCCATACCAGACGCTTACCCAACATGCAAGAAAAATAAATAAAGTAATGGGGGTCCCCTCAAAATCCATACCAGACTTATATGCAGGAATGCAACATGGCTGGTCAAGTAAGAGAATGAGTTCATGACCCCTCCTCCTGAATCATTTTAGACCAGGTGCCCTCAATATGGGAAGAGTACCTTGCCTGGGGGCCACCCCAGCAAGGCACATTGTTCCCATGTTGATGGGAGGAGTGCCTAATCCCCACATCCCTGGCCACTGATGTGGGGGTCTGTTACTTGTTGTGGGGAATTATTATTCATTAGCTTATTAAAAAAGAAAAGAAAAAAGTAATGTTGGTCCATCATCAGGAAAAATGCAAACCTGTCGATACAAACACATTGACGATCTTTTCCTGTTGGACTCTTGCCACAAATGGCAGCTCCCCAGCAGGTAGATAAATGTCAACAATTGGATGCTGGCTGATGTCATTGCCCAAAATATGGTCATGATCATTCTGGCATGTCTGCTGACTTGCATATACTTTAAAACAAACTGCCAGGTAGGTGGCCAGAAGCTGTCCCTTAAGGTCCTATCACACTGGGGCGTTTTTCGAGGGAATTTTTCAGGCGCTTTGGAGTTAAAAAAAAGCCTGTAAAGCGCCTGAAAAAAGCCTCATCTGCAATCCCAATGTGAAAGCCTGAGTGCTTTCAGAGCCCTTTCACACTGCCAGCGCCCGAAAAATGCTGGTAAAGCGCTGCTAAGACACCTTTCACACTAAAACCCCGTTCCCTCAATGGGAACGGGGTTTTAGGAGTGGTGTATTCAACATACCTAACGCTAAAGAATCTGAAAAACACCCCAGTGTGAAAGGGCCCTTAGGGACTGTATTACTACTGTCACTAAATTAATGACTTCCAGCTGCAGTAGCCAAAGGTTTGGGCAGGTAGGTAAAATACCCAAATCTGGCAATTACATTTTCCCATGTGATGAACTGAGAACAGCTCAGATTTAGGTAGAACTCATGGTTAACCTGAACCCGAAGCTCATCCCTAATCAGCAACAACTTTAGTTATTATTTAGCTGCTACCCAACCCCTCAAAGTTTTTAATGTTTTTGTCTTTTTTCACACCCTTATTTTTTTTTTTTACTTTCAGTTACGTGTTTTAGAGTTGGAGTTTGGAATTTTGTGTTTTAGGGTTGGAATTTAGTGCTTTAGGTTTTGTTTTCTTAAAGTGTTACTAAACCTAGTACCTTGCATTCACTATATCTCAGGGGTGTCCAAACTTTTTTCAAAGAGGGCCAGATTTGATTAAGTGAACATGTGTGAGGGCCGACTATTTTGCTTGACATTCGTTGAACCATTAAAATTTGGTCTAAGTGTGTTTGTCTGAGCACTACTACACTGCCCAACAAGAATTCTCTTGCCTTTGTGGCTGTGTGTGGTGAATAGATGAGCTTGGGCATGTTATTTGGATATACTGTATATATTTCTTTTTGTGGCCCCAACGAATCCCAGAGCGCTGCTTAGGACTAAGGATGAGCTTGGGCGTGTTATTTGGATATACGGTGTTTATCGCGTATAACACGCACAGGCTTACCATTGCCATGAATGGAGCCTCACCATTGCAATAAATGCAGCCTTACCATTGCAACCAATGCAGCCTCACATGTGCCATAAATGCAGCCTCACATGTGCCATGAATGCAGCCTCACATGTGCCATGAATGCAGCCTCACATGTGCCATGAATGCAGCCTTACCATTGCCATCAGTGCAGCCTGAACGATGCCCATCTGCAGCCTCGGAGGGCAGAGGGAGGGGGCGGGACGAGTGCCGACACATTACAAACAGGAGAATCTCTTGTTTACTCTGTGGCCTCTTTAATACAAAGTCCTACCTCCTATGATAGACAGAACAGTCGTCCAAAAGCATCCCAGAAGATGGGACTTCCAATAGAGACGCTCCTGAGTAAACAGGAGATTCTCTTCATGTAATCTGATGGCGCTCGTACTGCCCCCTCCCTGTCCCCTCCATGGCAGCGCCAATAAATACAGTATATATCTTTTGTGGCCCTGGGGGGCCACAAACAATATATATCCAAATCCCCAGGGGGCCATAGTAAATCAACAGGGGGCCGCATTTGGCCCCCGGGCCTGACTTTGGACATGCCTGCTATATCTGGTCTCCCACAGTACACAGAACATGAAAAGGCAATTATCTTAGAATAAACAAACTGCTAAATACCTTTTCTCATCAGCAGGATATATCAATCTTATGAATTCTATCAGTGCCTGGTTATAGCTTGTAGAAGGAGTTTTCATACTGTACTGGCTGTCCTATTAGGACCCCTGACCCTCTGCCTGGTCAGTGCTGATTGGTCCTGTGCTGAACACATGCACTCTCCCAAGAAAAAAAAATCTATAGCAATACACACCAAACTGAGCATGTGCAGACTGACTCCACTAACTCAAACAGCCTTTTTACACAATTCAGAGGATTAACCCCTTAGGTTCCATGATGAGTATAACAAGCATGTTTTAATGCATATACAGCCTGATTTTACTGTTGTGTTTTAGTAACACTTTAAGGGAGGTACAGTATATATTTTATTAATATAATTTTGCCAGAGTTGCTTGAGTTTATTTTGGGGTCAGCAGTATGAACTTCTTACTAACACGGACAGAGCTGTTCTTTGTTTGCAACACATCGCTTCATGCTTGTGCAGTATAGTATAGTGCACTACACCTATTGTCATATCTGATAATAAAGTTAGAACCACCTATAATCACAGTTTTACCCTATCTAAACAGGGGCTGCAAGGACAAAAGTGGATTTGGAGGGACCCTACTAATTTGATTGGCTAACAAACCTCCTTGTTTCGAAGACCCTTTGTCAAGTCCAGTAACACCTGATTGCTGAGGTTTTGTCTGGTTTTCTCTTTTTTTCATGATGCTTTTAGTCAGTTTTCACAAGCACAGTGGATGGTCTTGTCTTCAGGCAGCAGTCGAAGACAGCAGCAGTGAGGAGCCTCATAGACTATTGGCTGTCCAGGCTGGCCTCTAGCCATGGTTTGCATGGTACACACTGGAGTATCTGGCTTTCCCTACAGCCCGTGTGCTGTCTGAGTGGGTCTTCAGCCCAGCAGGCGGTTTTGAGCCCCATCTCTATCCAGCGATGTCCACAATTGCCTCAGCCGTTCGGGACTCTCCTCTTGATTGGACAAGACACAGCACCGGTGCCATTGGCTCCAGTTGCTGTCAATCAAAGTCAGTTAGCCAATCAGGAGAAAGAGGGGATTGGGCCAGGTCACTGCTCCATGTCTGAATGGACACACAGAGCTGTGACCTGGCTTGGATGCCCCCAAAAGCAAGCTGCTTGCTGTGGGGCACTCAACAGGAGGGAGGGGCCAGGAGCACCGGGGTGGGACCAGAGAAAAGGAGGATCTGAGCTGCTCTGTGTAAAACCACTGCTCAGAGAAGGTAGGCATAACATGTTTGTTATTTTAATAGAAAAAAAAAAAAAGAATTTTACAATCACTTTAAGGCCGGGTTCACACTTGTCCGACAAACACTCCGACATTGGGAACTCATGTTGCATGACGTGTGAAAATCAATGTTTCCCTATGAGAGCCGTCTTAACTGGTCCGACACAAGTCGGTCCGACTTTGAAAATGCTCCCTGTACTACTTTGGTCCGACATTAATCCTACTTCAGCCCATTGAATATCATTGAAGTCGGACCAAAGTAAGAGCCTTGTCCTTACCATCCGACTTTTGACATCCGACATGTGATAGCAGTAAAAGGAATTTATCTCACTCTGGGATTGTTTTGATTGGTCAAAGAACAAGTCAGACTATCACAAAGTCGGATCAAAGTAGTATCCTGTTCATGAATGTCGGATGGATGTAGAACCAATGTAAGACCAATGTAGGACCAATGTAGGACCGATGTCGCAGAGCAAAGTAGGATAAAAGTCGTACTGCTGTCGTGTAGTATAGTGTGAACCCAGCCTAAAGGCATTTCCTAAGCATTTAACTTCAACGATTAGTGTTTTCAGATGTTCCCCTTGAGTTTGCATTATACCCATGCTTTTTTTCCCCCAATATCTTGATTATTAGCCAAAATAATCAAGGAGACAAAAATGGGCTAAATTTAAAGTCAAGATTCACTCCCAAAAAATGTCAAGGGGTTTCCTGCTAAGTTTGGGTTTTGCAAATTTAAAGCAGGATTTTATGGAATTGAAACCAGGATTTTACAAAACCCCCATCCCCATTAAATTAACTGGAACCTTCTCTTTTTCATTTATATAATTTTATTTATTCTATTTGGCGATATTGTAGCCCTTTTAGTGCAATTGAGACAGAGAAAATTGAGTACTGTTCCTGATACTTTTTTTATTTGAACTAACATACAATTTTTAGGAAAAGCTTTCGGGGTATGTCCCCTTCTTCAATGTTCAAGTAGTACTGATTCACAATTTTTTTTGCATTGCCGTATATACTCGAGTATAAGCCGAGTTTTTCAGCCCTTTTTTTAGGTCTGAAAATACACCCCTCAGCTTATCCTCGAGTCACTGTACCTGAAATTCTTGACAGGCTGCAGGCGTCCATTGTTTAAAAGTCGCAGCCTCCTCATGGTCCCTTCTGTGATAGGCGTTTCTCAGCAGACACTGTGTTCAGTGTTCCGCCTATCACGGACGTTCTCTTGTCCGAGGATGAAAAGATGTCCGTGATTGGCGGAACACTGAACACAGTGTCTGCTGGGAAACTGAGTCTGAGGATGACAAGACGTTCATGATAGGTTGCTGGGAAACGCCTATCATGGAACGGGACCAGGAGGAGACCGCGACTTTTAAACAATGAATGGACGCCCGTAGCCTGTCAAGAATTTCAGGTACACTGACTCAGGCACAGGGAGGCTGCAATGGGCACAGTGAGGTTGGGCATAGTGAGGTGGCAATGGGCACAGTGAGGTTGGGCACAGTGAGGTTGCAATGGGCACAGTGAGGTTGCAATGGGCACAGTGAGGTTGGGCACAGTGAGATTCCAATGGGCACAGTGAGGTGTGCAAATAGGCACAGTGAGTCGTACAAATGGGCACAGTAAGGTGTGCAAATGGGCACAGTGAGGCGTGCAAATGGGCATTGTTGACCCTCTTTTCCTCTTACAGTAGATGCTGCATTCTCACCCTAGGCTTATACTCGAGTCAATATATTTTCCCTGCTTTTTTGGGTAAAATTAGGTGCCTTGGCTTATACTCGGCTCGGCTTATATTCGAGTATATACGGTATGGTAAAACAAAAAAAAATCTCTTAGGGAAAGGAAAAAAGAGAAAAACAAACACATACATATAAATTCTATTCTGATATAAGTGCATTTTTTGAATCAGTTCCTTGCTCAGTAATTCTTAAAATAAAATCAGCTCTAGCCCCCAGAGGGAGCCACATATCTGAAAGCCTAGGCGTTAAGTCACATTACCTCTGCTGGAGGGCAAGATCAGCCAATCTAAACTCTGATGATCCCCTTAAGCATTGATCACAGGGCCAAGTACCTATGCTTTCTGACATGTGTCTAGTGCTGGAGAAAAACTGCTACAACATTTTCCTATGCAAGTTAAATATTTTAGCTCATCTATTACTTTTTTAATTTATCCATCCTGGCAAGATTGTCAACTCAGCTTTATGTTAATATTTGGGTATAAGTCCATTTTAAAGGTCAAGTTATACTTTAAAGCCACCTTACCAGGGTGTGGATAAATTAAAACATTACAAAATAAACCACAGCATTCATCCAAATTCTGATGATTCACCATTTGCAGCTGAAGTCAATTTATTTTGTGGCGTATTTATTATATAAGCCTGTATCACATTACAAGTCTGAATCACGGCATCTTGAGTCGAAGGCTGAGAATCTTGGCTTGACCTGCTCCTGCGGTTCAGCACTATATACTGTATGTACTCTCTTGTACAGGTTGAGATGGTAACTTCTAGGCATTGATCACTCCAGTCCAAGCACTGAAAATACATTTCACAACCTGTACCCAAAGCAGATTCATCCAGTGCCAAGCAAGACAAGTCATGTTTTATTGATTTTATTTTCTTTTTAAATTTAAGCTGCAAATCTCTCGTTTCTCTTAAAAGCTTTAAACCTCGAGTTTCTCTTAAATGTATTACGAGTTTTCTTTCACTTTCATCCATCTGTCAAAATATTACCGGCTGGGAATGTAATTTCCTGCAGTTTTGACTTCAAACAAATAAGTCTTTCTGCAGAAATGTCTTTAGGTTAAAATGTACACAGTGAAAACGGCTTATAGATGGGAGTTTTGTATCTTTCGCACACTAGTATTTATAGGTGCCTATTTAAATAAGCCCAGCATGTTGAATCTGTACGTGTGTTATGTCCTTTTCATAAAGAGAGGTTTGTTTCTATTTTATACACCTTATTATAGAACACTGCTGGTTACTAATTTGGACACACTGAAAGTTTATTTAAATTGTTTTCATAAGCTTTACATTTTTTTAGTAATATCAATCTGTTAACTCTTTCGCTTAGATTGCTGTAGCAATTTTGAAATAAACTACATGGACGGGCAAATTCACCTTTTGTATCTGACCGACCACTCTAATAATAATAATAATAATAATACATAGAAATGTTGACAGCTTTGTGAATTGCTCCGAATGAAATGCAGATGCATAGTTAGACCGATGTGGCTAATGCAGGATGGGGATCTTTTTAAATGCTATCGGATACCCAATCCACCTATTTTATCTGAACAGTAATGATTTATCGTTTCCAATGGAGTCCTTCTTTAACCACTACCCGACGGCCGTACGACTTTATATCTCAGCGATGCGAGTGCCTGGCGGCCGTGATGTCCGCCAGGGACTCGGGATCGGCGGCTACAGGGACAAGACGTGGAGCTCTGTGTGTAAACACAGAGATCCATGTCCTGTCAGGGGAGAGAGGAGACCGATCTGTGTCCCTTGTACATAGGGACATAGATCGGTCACCTCCCCCAGTCACCCCCCCTCCACCTACAGTTAGAACACAATTTAGGGTACACATTTAACCCCTTCCTCACCCCCTAGTGTTAACCCCATCAATGCCAGTCACATTTATACAGTAATTAGTGCATATTTATAGCACTGATCGCTGTATAAATGTGAATGGCGTCAAAAGTGTCCGATGTGTCCGCCATAATGTCGCAGTCACGAAAAAAATGCTGATCGCCGCCATTAGTAGTAAAAAATAAAAATAAAAAATAATAATAATTCTGTCCCCTATTTTGTAAGCGCAATAACTTTTGCGCAAACCAGACGCTTCTTGCGATTTTTTTTCCAAAAATATGTACAAGAATACTTATCGCCTAGACTGAGAAAAAAAATGTTTTTTTAAAAAAATTGGGCTATTTATTATAGCAACAAGTAAAAAATATTGTTTTTTTTTTCAAAATTGTTGCTCTATTTTTGTTTATAGCGCAAAAAATAAAACCGCAGAGGCGATCAAATACCACCAAAAGAAAGCTCTATTTGTGGGGAAAAAAGGACGTCAATTTTGTTTGGGAGCCACGTCGCACGACCGCGCAATTGTCAGTTAAAGTGACGCAGTGCCACAAGCTGAAATTTCACCTGGTCAGGAAGGGGTATATGTGCCCAGTAAGGAAGTGGTTAAATGTAGGAGTAAGGACGCTATATTAGAATATGCTTGTATTGAATACAGGACTTCAAGAAAATGGTTGCTCCGCCGTTTCCTGTATCTCCAGGAAAATGGCGGCGCCTATATGTTTTGTTACTTCAACAAAACGGCTGACTGGCCATTTCCGGTTATGAACAATATATAAACTATGCCTAAGCAACCAATCAGGTTCCCCTGAAGAAGTCACGAGGCACGTGACGTAACGCCGTAGGGAGGAAGGGAGGCCACCGCAGACCGGAAGTAGCGGAAGGACAAGTAAGACAGGCCTTAGGCAAAACTTAGACATGAGGCCCCACTCACGCCAATAATGGGAAAAATAATTCAAGCAAGAAAAATTGCTGCCGAAGATGCACGGATCTAGTGCACAGGTGAGCAGTGCCACTTTCAGGGCACCCTCCTTACCCATCAGACATATGCAGCCAATGCAATAGGGGGGTGTAGAGAGGTAGATGAGAAAGAGAGAGGGGTGATAGAGAGATCCCTAGCCCTGTCCCTGTCTGCAGTGCCTACTATGCCCCATGTCCCCGTCTGTAGTCCCTGTCTGTGGGAAGGTTTGTGTGATGCTTGGTACAGTACCTTCCATGCCAGCAGGATGTTCATGATGGCCAGCAGCAGAAGATTTTGGTGGGACTTTTTATGGAAATAAATAAAATGAAAATGCACACAATTGTTTTGTTAAAACAAATGAAATATTTTAAACAAATCTCTCACTGTATGTGCAAGAGGACCTATATGAATGAGCCCATTTTTTTTTTTTTTTTTAACAATTTTTACATATTTTATTAATTTATTGTTGCAAATTTTTTATTTTAAATATTTATTAACAATGTTTTTGTGGGCAGGGCAGTGAATGGTGTCAGCGAGGCTGGGTTCACACTTGTGTGATGTTAGATTCGCACTGTGAGTTGCACCGTACTGCTGTTCGGATCGCATGCGATGTCTGTGCGAAGCGAATTCAGCTTGAACGGCTAAATTTGCATTGCATTCGCACCAAAAATTGTGCAGGACCCTTTTATTGGTCCGCACTGGAATCGGATCGCATGGGGCCCCTGTGTGATCCGATAGCGCAGTTCGCACCAATCTGGGGGAGTCATTAATTTTGCATTGACATCCACAGTGGTTCGCAGATTTCAGTGTGAACTGCAGGCAGGTGACATGCGATGTGGGAACCTGCACTGGAATCGCGCTGGTTTCGGCATGGCATATATGTCATTGTCATTATGCCATTGTCTTGCAGTATTTTTTTTTTTCAGCAGTTTATTACCGCTTTAACAAACTGTATGAATATTTGATTTAATTTTCCTATCATGTGTAAAGCATTGTTAAAATATATTGGGTATCCAAAGTGCATAGAAACATAGGGCCTGATCCACAACGAGCGGGCTTAACTTAAATATTCGGATTTAAGTTACACCGCCGCAAAATCTCTACCTAAGTGCCCGATCCACAAAGCACTTACCTAGAAATTTTGAGCGGTGTAACTTAAATCCGTCCGGCGCAAGGCGTCCCTAAATTAATGGGGAGAGTCCCATTTAAATTAGGCGTGCTCCCACGCCGGACGTACTGCGCATGCTCCCGACGTCATTTTCCCGACGTGCTTTGCGCGGTTTTACGTTGCGCCGGGTTTTGAGAATCGCGACGGGCGTAAAAAAAAAAACGAGTTGCGGCGGGAAAAAAAAAACTAAAAAAAAAAAATGACAGCGACGCGGGATAGAAGGGTCTACTTTTACAAGGTGTAAACAGTTTAGGCCTTGTAAAAGCAGCCCTAATTTTGCGACGGCAAACTAATACTTATGGAGAAAAAACGAAGCGTAAAAGCTTCTTGGATCTCCGTAAGTGCTAATTTGCATACCCGACGCTGGATTTCGACGAGAAATGCCCCCAGCGGCGGCTGCGGTACTGCATCCTAAGATCCGACAGTGTAAGTCCCTTACACATCTCGGATCTTCTGCCTATCTATGAGAAACTGATTCTGTGGATCAGTTCCATAGATAGAAACAGGGATACGACGGCGTATCAGTAGATACGCCGGCGTATCCCTTTTGTGGATCAGGCCCTTACTTTTTTAAAGCAAATATTCAAAATAATGTTTTGTAAATCTTTTAGTAAACCAGCCTCTATATGTCCTCAGTTTGTCAATAAAATTAATAGTTTTTTTTTTTTTTTATTGTTTATTTATGAAGTATTTTCAAAGACAATATACATCGTTTGACAATGTACAAAGAAATTCAACTTTCGGTTATACAAAGCGAATCATACCTTAGACAATTTAGAAACAATGGGCCAGATTCAGAAAGATCAGCGGATCTTTCTGCTGGCGTAACGTATCTCCGATACGTTACGCCGCTGTAACTTTGGGCGCAAGTTCTGTATTCAGAAAGAACTTGCGCCCTTAGTTACGGCGGTGCAATGTATGTGTGGCAGCGTAAGCCCGCCTAATTAAAATGGGGATGTTGGGGGCGTGTTTTATTAAAATTTTACTTGACCCCACGTTTTTGGCGTTTTTTTTGAACGGCGCATGCGCCGTCCGTAAAATATCCCAGTGTGCATTGCTCTAAAGTACGCCGCAAGGACGTATTGGATTCGACGTGTACGTAAATGACGTACAGCCCTATTCGCGAACGACTTACGCAAACAACGTAAAATTTAAAACTTGCCGCGGGAACGACGGCCATACTTAACAGTAGCTACGCCTCATATAGCAGGGGTAACTATACGCCGAAAAAAGCCTAACGTAAACGACGTAAAAAATTGCGCCGGCCGAACGTACGTTTCTGAATCGCCGTATCTACCTAATTAGCATATTCCTCGCGTAAACATACGGAAGCGCCACCTAGCGGCCAGCCTGAAAATGCAGTCTAAGATACGACGGTGTAAGACACTTACACCTGTCGGATCTTAGGAATATCTATGCGTAACTGATTCTCTGAATCAGGCGCATACGACCTCCCGCACTCAGAGATACGACGGCCTATCAGGAGATACGCCGTCGTATCTTGTTTCTGAATCTGGCCCACAGGCATAATCTAACAAAGTCATGTATAGCAAACATACATCAAAGCATTGTAGATTAACCACCGTCTAAGACAGACATAACCCGTAAAGATTAATAATTTCCAAATAAGTGAGAGGAAATAGAAAACATGAACAGAAACAAAATAAAAACAAAAACAAATGAACAAATTATTGCACCATGGGGATCAAGTATCATGAAGGGGTTCAGACAGAGAATCTGATGAGAACTCAGAATCGTCCCATAATTTCCATATTTTATCAAAAAGAGGTAGGGTGTCTTCAATCTTAGCAGTTAAGTGTTCCATCCTACGTGTGTCAGCTATGATTGAAAGGACATGATGGAAAGTGGGGGGTGAAGTGGAGAGCCATAACCTAGGGATGGCTCTCTATGCAGCCAAAAGAACGAAGGACATAAGGGCCAGATTCACATACAAGAGCGCCGGTGTAACGTAACCTGTTTACGATACACCGCCGCAAGTTTCCAGTTTTAGTGCCCGATCCACAAAGCAGTTACCTGGAAACTTGCGGCGGTGTATCGCAAATACGTCCGGCGCAAGGCGGGCCAATTCAAATGGGCGTGTGCCATTTCTATTAGGCGTGCTCCCGCACCAGACCTACTGCGCATGCTCCGTTTTGCAATTCCCATCGTGCTTTGCGCGCAGTGACGTCATTTTTTCGAACGGCGACGCGCGTAGCGTAATTCGGTATTCCCGGACGGCTTACGCAAACAACGTTCATTTTTAAATTTCGACGCGGGAACGACAGCCATACTTTAGACAGCAATACGTTTGCTGACTAAAGTTAGGGCACCTAAAACGACGACTAACTTTGCGACGGGAAACTAGACTAGCGGCAACGTAGCGAACGCGAAAATCCATCGTGGATTGCCGGAACTCCTGATTTGCATACCCGACGCTGGTTTTGTGAATCTGGCCCTAAGTTTCTGCGATGTTTTAGGCAGATCCGAAAGGGGCAAACCCAAAAGGAAGTGTAAGGGCGACAAGGGTACAGGGTGAGAAAGTAACTTCCGTAAAAGCTCTTGAATCTTTATCCAAAAAGGGCCAATGAGAGGGCAGTCCCAAAAAATATGAAAGAGGGAACCCACAGACCCCCCCCCCCCCCCCCCGCGCATCTCCAGCAAAGCTTAGAAAGGGTGGGGTCAAAATTAATAGTTTTTTGGCATCTGCTTTCATATTTTATTTTTGTGGCTGCATATTTTATTGCAAAATTATTTTCTCTTTTTTTTTTTAACATTACTATTACTTACCACATTTAGACTATTAAAAAATACTAAGCAAATGACACACACTGTGTAGATCAAACAGATCTAGTTAATAAAAAATAATGGTAAACAAATTAAATTTGCATGAAAAAAGAACAAAAAACTGGGAGAAATTGCTTGACTTTTTACAATTTTCCATAAAACAAGCAAATAGGAATAAGTAGTTTATAAAGCCTTCAAGGTTTTCCACACAATTATTTAGCAAAGTATTTAGAAATTATACAAGAATAGTCATAAAATGATTTAGAATTGTGTATAGGGAGAAACCAAAAAAAAGTAATTAGATAATGTTTAGCAGAAGAAATCAGTTGCACTCCAAATTTTAAAACACAACCGACCCTCTTTATATACAAGTTCTCTCCCACCCTGCAATATTTTGTTTGTGTTTGTTTATATGCATAGTAAATTGTATAGGCATATTTTGCGTTGTATATAGAATATATCTTGTGTGTGTACTTAGTATAAAAGTGCAAAGCATAGAGAGCCTTCTTTGGGTTTGTGGTTATAATGATTGATATGAACATGGAGCATTACAATTTAAACATGCGTAATTATGTAAATAGAGACTGTATTACAGGGTTGCCAACCGCCAGTAAATTTACTGGCAGTTTTAAAAATCTGTGATTTTTTTACAAATGCCAGTAAATATCAGGGGCTGAAAATTTCATGCTGTGTTGACTTTTTAAATCAAGCAACGGACTTTGTTCTAGGTATTGTCAATGTTTCCATATCATGTTTATACTGTTAAAATATTCACTATGTTAGTTTTCAATAGGAGTTCTGTAATTTCTCAGGTTGCCAGTAAAAAATGTGTTCCGCCAGTATATTTTCAATGTTTTGTCAGTAAAAAAATACTGCGGGAGGTTGGGAACCCTGCTATATTACTACACTGGTTTGTGGAAGAGACTTCGCCAGTATGAGGAAGATAATACGAGAGTTCTTCTGAATGTTGTAGTATGCAAATTCATCACTGCGTTAATGATTTTTTGCATCATCCTGGAATGTGGAAAGTCAGATGGAAGCTTTCCGATCTTCTTAGGATGGGCAGCATGAAGTTACAGACATGAAAATGTCTTGTGTGATCCTAGCCTATCCATAAGTATATAAGGGTTGATCTGTGCGAAAACCACCCACTGGGACATTCCAGGCCTATACAATGTTTAAGGTGATCTGCACTGAGGACTTGGGCGATACAACTTCATTTATTTTATCTGGTGTATTATGGATAAATAAACAATACATAGGTGCTTCCCCCCCATCTGTGTACTCTCAGGGAGATTGTTATTCACCTCCTGTCCCAGAGACACAACAGAAAGTTTCAGGAAATTTCCCAAAATGAGGAGAATTCTCTTCTTAAGCCTCGTACACACAGGCCAGAATCTCATCAGTAAAAAAACGTTGTTTTTCCTGACGAGATTCTTGGCAAGAATCTCTTGCCGTTCACAGACTCAACCATACCGGAAGAGCCAGCATTTTGCCTCTGATGCCGCCTACAGACGGTCGTTTTTTGTGATGAAAAAAAAACGTCATTTAAAATGACCGTGTGTGGGGAAAACGTCGTTTTATGTCTTCTGAAAAACGACAAAAAAAAAATTCGAACATGCTTGAATTTTTTGTGTCGTTTTTCAAAATGTGTTTTTTTGTGTCATTTAAAACGATAGTGTGTGGGCAAAACGACGTTTAAAACAAAGTTTTTAAACCCGTGCATGCTCAGAAGCAAGATTTGAAGCTAGCTTCAATGGAAAAGAGTGCTGAACGTAACCGCGCTTTGCTAGAGCATTTTGAAAAAACGATGGTGTGTAGGCAACGTCGTTTTTGAAAATGAAGTTTCAAAAACGTAGTTTTATTTCATGAATTAAACGTCGTTTTTTTTCATCACATAAAGTGATGGTGTGTACGCGGCATGAGGCCTCGTACACACGACCGAACATGTCCGCTGAAACTGGTCCGTGGACCAGTTTCTGCGGACATGTTCGGTCGTGTGTAGAGCCGACCGGACAATTTTCCGGCCTAGCGGACAGGTTTCCAGCGGACAAAAGTTTCTTAGCATGCTAAGAAACTTGTCCGCTGGAAGCCTGTCCGTCGGACATGTCCGATGGTCAGTACGACTCATCGGACATGTCCGCTGGCTTGAGAACCCGCGCATGGCGTCGAAGTGATTCAACGCATGCGTGGAAGCATTGAACTTCCGGGTTTGCGGACGTGGCGGCGTCAATGTCACCGCCACGTCACTGCGCTGTCTGTCCGCGGTGATTTTGGTTTGATGGTGTGTACAACCATCAGACCAAAATCTCCGAGCGGACATGTCTGATGAAAACGGTCCGCGGACCGTTTTCATCGGACATGTTCGCTCGTCTGTACAAGGCCTCACATGTTAATGACCTGTTAATGACCTGTCGGAGAAGACATACAAGGAATCAATTATTTGTCATCTTCTAGATGCTGCAAAAGCTTGTATACCACCAAGTGGAAATCAACATCACCACCAACAATACAGATGTGGGTCTGTAGAGTGAGGGAGATTAGTAGGCTGGAAAATCTGGTGCTCTCCTCTCGTCATCAGCAAGAGAGAAATTCCAGGACCTGGGGTCCTTGGAATGCCTTTCTCGCTTCTGACCAGGGAAAAACTTTTCTCGACAATGCAACAAATATGTAGGAGAACTGAATAGAGCAAGGATGTAGGGTGGTGGAGTAGGCGGGATTTTCGTCCCTTTCGGCAGACAGAGTTACATATATATGTGTATATGTATGTCTATATATGTTTTAAGTTGGGGGGGGGGGCTTTTTTCCCTTTTTGTTGTTGTTTTTTTTTTTTTTAAAGAGGGGGGATATATAGGGAAAGAATTATATAAGGCAGGTGACCCATGTGTTTAGTGTATCCAGCGTTATGATGACTCCCAATCTCAGGAAGATAGGGGAGGGTTGTTTATTTTCCATAGGTATAAGATATGAGTATGATGTTTTACTTTGGATTTTGTGGATACCTATTGATGTGATGTATATATATTATGTTTATCGGTACACTATTGTTATATCATTATTGGTGGTTTGACATGAAACTGCCTTTTTTTATTGAAAATAAAATAGATATTTGGAAAAAAAATGAATCTCTTGAACTGCGGTTCTTTTGAAAGGCAAAAACGCGGTGACATCATTGCGTATGACGAGCATGCGCTAGTCACATTCGATGCCGTCGCCGCCATCTTGCTTCACTCTACCTATGCCATGGAAGCTACCGCGCATGCGTCAAAGTAATTTCGAGCATGCGCGGGTTTCCACGGCGACAGGTTAGTATACACACTCTCGGGTTTCTCGTCGGGAAACAGGCCGACAAGAATCTCGACGAGAAAATAGAGAGCAGGATCTTCAGACGAGAAACCTAAAAACCTTGTACACACTCTCGGTTTATTCGGCAAGAAAGCTCTGCCAGCAGTTTTCTTGCTGGTTCTTGCCGAGAAAACTGAGCGTGTGTACGAGGCTTTAGTCAGTTGTCTCTGGAGGAGGTGTCTCCATTGGAAGAGCTCCTCCATTACATTACATTATCTACTGTTCTGGTGGCAACTTTAAAGCGTCAGTAAACAGCTGAAAAAAACAAACAAAAAAAAGTAAATAAAACCTGAAAGACAATGGCATAATGTGCTAGTAATCATCACATACTAGCACACTAACACTTACCTTAGAACAAAGCCTTTCTGCCTGTCACTGCTGAGAAGGCTGACATCTTCCCCCGCCCTTTCTTCCAGGTTTGGGGGCTCCGGCTATGTGAGTGGCCGGAGCAGCGATGACGTCACTCCTACACATGTGTGCGTGGGAGCCCTTGGTTCAGGCAAGAATCTCTAAAGGTCCAGGACGTTATGCACGTTTAGGAGATATTCATTTTACCTACAGGTAAGCCTGATTATAGGCTTACCTGTAAGTAAAAACACAAAGCGGAGTTTACAACCGCTTTAAAATGTGGGATTTCCCCCAATTTCTTTCCCAGTGACAATGGTCACCATTACAAATAGAGGATTGAGTCTTCCCGGTGTGGACACAAACCAGAACAAAAACCCTCCCCCTTTTATCCAAAGATTAAAAAAAAAAGCTAGAGATAAGCATTAATTTGTGTCTTTTTTATCTGTCTGGCGTTCATCTTTTATTTTTTCCCACCTTATTCAAAATGTTTGGATTTAAATTTCGTTTTAACTGACAGGAGTTTGGCTTTAGTTAATTAGGTACCAGTGTAAATTAAGATGACAGATCATTGCATATTCTGTGCATTTATTGAAGGAGTGAATTTAAGGGTATAAGGATACATTTAATAAATCTGCACAGAAGGGTCCAAAAAAAGTAGTCTGTTTTTAGTTATTTATTTAGTTGTTATTTTATCAAATTTTTTTTTTTTTTTTTTAATTAAAATACTTTTTTTTTTAATGTTATCTACAAAAAAACAAATGAAGTATATGGTTGAAAAGATGTCTATTAGAAAAGCTCCCTTAAGTAAACATGAGTGCTTTATCTATTAGTCAGCTCACGTACCCGTGAGCCAAAATATGTGCAGAAATGTCATATCCAATAAACAACAATAATTAAAGGATGTAACAGACTATTAGGGCTAAATGTAGAATTAAATATTATGCTTCTGTGAGTGCTGTGAAGTTCCATTTGGAAAAATGTATATTTGCCCTCTATATCGCTCAGTCAAGTGAAAACATACAGTATTTTGAAACGCTAAGTGATCTTTGAAGGAGCACTATAGCTAAATCAAATATAAAAAAATACATTATGTGAGAGAGCTATTGGAAACTTTCAGCTTCTGTATGTACTGTATATAAAGCCATCTATGTCTGTACTGAGATAAAGGTACAGTGCCGTGAAAAAAGTATTCATACCCCTTGAAATTTTCCACATTTTGTCATGTTACAACCAAAAACGTAAATGTATTTTATTGAGATTTTATGTGATAGATCAACACAAAGTGGCACATAATTGTGGAAGGAAAATGATAAATGGTTTTCATTTTTGTTTTACAAATAAATATGTGAAAAGTGGGGTGTACCTCTAACTCAAATCTAGTGCAACCAATTGCTTTCAGAAGTCACCTAATTAGTAAACAGAGTTCATCTGTGTATAATTTAATCTCAGTAAAAAAATACAGCTGTTCTGTGAAGCCCTCAGAGGTTTGTTAGAGAACCTTAGTGAACAAACAGCACCATGAAGGCCAAGGAACACACCAGAAAGGTCATGGATAAAGTTCTGGAGAAGTTTTAAGCAGGGTTAGGTTATAAAAAAAAATATCTCAAGCTTTGAACATCTTTCACAGAGCACTGTTCAATCCATCATCCTAAAATAGAAAGAGTATGGCAAACCTACCAAGACATGGCCGTCCACCTAAACTGACAGGCCAGGCAAGGAGAG
Source organism: Rana temporaria (assembly GCF_905171775.1). NCBI lineage: Eukaryota > Metazoa > Chordata > Amphibia > Anura > Ranidae > Rana > Rana temporaria. The sequence goes on along the minus strand of NC_053489.1, from coordinate 86,917,275 downwards.
CATTAATCAGAGAAGCAACCAAGAGGCCCGTGGTAACTCTGGAAGAACTGCAGAGATCCACAGCTTCCGCAGAGATCCACAGCTTCCTTGGGAGAATCTGTCCACAGGACAACTATTAGTTGTGCACTCCACAAATCTGGTCTTTATGGAAGAGTGGCATGAAGAAAGCCATTGTTGAAAGAAAGCCATAAGAAATCCCATTTGCAGTTTGTGAGAAGCCATGTGGGGGACACAGAAAACATGTGGAATGTTGGCCTAAAAGCAAAACGATATATGTGGCGAAAAACTAACACCCTCTACATCACCCTGAATACACCATCCCCACCATGAAACATGGTGGTGGCAACATCATGTTGTGGGGATGCTTTTCTTCAGCAGGGAAAGGGAAACTGGTCAGAGTTGGTGGAAAGATAGATGGAGCCAAATACAGGACAATCTTAGAAGAAAACCTGTTGGAGTCTGCAAAAGACTTGAGACTGGGGTGGAGGTTCACCTTCCAGCAGGACAAGGACCCTAATCATACAGCCAGAACTACAATGGAATGGTTTAGATCAAAGCATATTCATGTGTTAGAAGGGCTCATTCAAAGCCTATCCAAATCCAATTTACAATTTAAAATTGCTGTTCACAGAAGTTCTCCAGTCTGGGGGGGTGACCTTGGGCCTGGTGGGGATGGGCCCTCTGAGAACACGTGGAGGTGTCCTGGCCAGGGGGCACAAGAGGAGCAAGAGAGGACAGCGGGAGAAGCACTGCTGGGCGTGTCTCCAGGGAGGAAAAACAAGTCACAGGCAGGAGGGCTGGTGAGTGCACCACATGGTCAGAAGGACTGGGGAGGTATGCCTGAGAGGACTAGGAGATTGAATTTCTGATGGGTGAAGAGCCAGTAGGATGGACTGAGGTGTTGTGGGCAGTGGAGAGAGAGGCAGCTGCAGCCAGGAGGGCTGGCAGGGTCTGAAGATGTGGTTCTGGGCTCAGTAGCCACATTGACAGCTAGGCAAAAAAAAAAAATACTGCGCTAATGGTGAACTATGAGCTGCAACTAGACAGTGGAATACACACCAAACAGAATATACAAAAAAATAAAGCTGCACTCTAAAAGATTCCAACTAGAAAATTGGGAAACAATGACATGTGATAATGAAACAACACATGAATTGAGTGGTATTGAAGTGACTGGTAACTGTTAAACAAAAATAAATTAGCCAATCACCATAAATATCAAACATATACTAACATAAAAATGAACAATATAAGTGAAATAGTCCATAAATTGTGAATATAGTAGAAACAGTCTGTAAAAAGTGAATTGAGTGAAGAATGACATTCTCTTTTTCATTTTTTACAGACTGTTTCTACTACAGTTAGGTCCATATATATTTGGACACAGACACAATTTTCATACTTTTGGCTCCGTACGCCACCAGAATGAAATGAAAACAAAACTTTCCAAATGAATTTGAAGTGCAGACTTTCAGCTTTAATCCAAGGGGTTGAACATAAATATCAAGTACAAATTTTAGGAACGGCAATCATTTTTATACACAGTCCCCCCATTTTCAGGGGTTCAAATGTAATTGGACAAATGAATATAACCATAAATAAAATGTTAATTTTTTTGTTTTGTTGACAATCCTTTACTAACAATGACTGCCTGAAGTCTGGAACCCATAGACATTATCAAAGACTGGGGTTCCTCCTTTTGGATGCTTTGCCAGGCTCTAACTGCAGCTGTCTTCAGTTGTTCTTCGTTTGTGGGTCCTTCTGCCTTTAGCTTTGCCTTCGGCAAGTGAAATGCATGCTCAATTTGGTTGAGATCAGGTGAATGACTCGGCCATTGCAAAATATTCCACTTCTTTTCCTTCAAAATAGGGCGACCAGACATCCCTGGTTTCAGGGGACAGTCCCTGGATTGTGGACACTGTCCCCGGACCAAGTCTGTCCCCAGTTTTGTCCCCGGATTGGATTTGAACATGGGGATGGGGCAATCTCAAAGACAGTGCAGAATAATAATAAAAAAAAAAATCTGAATTACACACCCCCGTTCTGCCGCTCTTAGGGGGGTGTATTTTTTTCCATTATCTGTGCCCCTTTCTGATGATCATGTGATGGTCGGAGTGGAGGAAATATTTCTTCAGTTTCGGCTGCATGCCCATCCAACTCTGTTTGCATGTTCTTCTGCCTTGGCTCAAGTCCCGGCCACCTGCCTGTTTATCTCCTTGTTTTCCCTGGGGGGGTGATCTTCCTCTGCATCCCACCCAGTAGTAGCCGGGGTCCAGAGAGTAAGACTTGACAGGCTATGTTAGGTGGGTGGCGACGGGCAGAGAGTCGCTGATTGCCACCATTACTAGTAAAAAAAAAAGATGTCCCCGGATTTCATTTGAAAAATCTGGTCACCTTACTTCAAAAGCTCCTGGGTTTCTTTTGCGGCGTGTTTGGGTCATTGTCCATCTGTACTGTGAAGCACTGTCCAGTCAACTTTGCTGCATTTGGCTGAATCTGGGCTGACAGTTTTTTTTTAAACACTGCAGAAAACCCAGTGCCACTGGAAGCCATGCATGCCCATGTAATCACGCTGCAAGCCCCACCATGTTTTACAGATGATGTTGTGTGCTTTGGATCATGAGCTGTTCCACGCCTTCTCCACACTTTTTTCTTCATGGCATTCTGGTACAGATTAATCTTAGTTTCATCCTTCCAAAGAAGGCTTTTCCAGAACTGGTCTGACTTTTTTTTTTATGTTTTTTTTTTTCTGGCAAAGTCTAATCTGGCTTTTCTATTCTTCAGGCATGATTTGCCCCTTGTGGTGAACACCCTGTATTTGCTCTCATGAAGTCTTCTCCTGATTATAGACTTTGACATGATAGAGAAGTCCAGCCTGAGCTCATTTGGCTGGGCTTTTCCTATGGGTCACAGGAGTGCGTTTAGTTTTGCACTCCTGTGACCTGTTTTCAGCCAAGAGCGGTCTGAAGTCTTCTTTCTGCTGATGTCACCAAGATCAGTCAAGGCACTGTGTCATCCTGACTTCAGAAGTCTGGATCCGCCAGGTGACTGGACTAATAGGCATTTCAGAATCTCAACGAGTCGCTGAGATGGCCTCCCCCCGCCCCTCCACAGCTCAGTGCTCCAATGAGTGTGGAGGAGCAAAGCAGAAGAGCTGCTGACTGACTGGCAGCAGCTCTCCGCTAGGGAATCTGTGAGAACCGAGCCATCGTCATTGTTCGATGGCTCGGTTGTCAGTAAAGAGGCAATGGAGGACAGATGCAGCATCAGCAGGCCCGTTGGAACCCAACAGGCAAACCAAACAACTGCTTGGGGCCCCAAGCTGGCCAGGGGCCCCAGCAGGGCAGGCCCTTGCCACACCGCTGCTTCCTCCTGCAGTCCGGTCGGCCGCGCGGAACAGGAGATTCAGTTTCCTGTTCCCGGTTGGAATGACAGGAAGTGCACACACTGAGTGTTCACTTCCTTTCAGTCTGGCCCGGGAACAGCAAACTGAATCTCCTGTTCCACGCGGCCGACCGGACTGCAGGAGGAAGCAGCGGTGTGGCAATGGCTGGCGTCTTGTTAGGCTCTGCGGAGGATAAAGGTAGACTGTCTTGAGCGGGGGTATAGCGGTATCCTGGATGGTGGGGAGAGGAGTGCTGCCCATACACGTGTATACAGGCTAGAGAAGATTGTAAGATATCCTAACAAATTAAGTAATGTTTTCGGCAGCAATCCCCCCCCCCAGACCTTAACTTAATAAAATTCAGTAAGCCCCCTGCCCCCCACTTCTCAACTTGAAAATTTGACTTTTTTTTTCTATGCTTGGGGCCCCCAAATTCCTTCAAACGGCCCTGAGCATCGGTCTGATGCTGCTTTCACCTAGGTGAGTATGAATGGGCAAAAAACGGCACACTCATACTTCTCTTTTAAACACCAGAATAGAAATCATGGGAACAAAATGTGTATTTGTACAGAAATTGTTCTCCAACTATTAGAGTAAGAAAACAGGGCCTGTGTAGACGGCTTAAAAACTCTTCATTTGTACTCTAGTGTTTACTCATGGTGGACACCTTTTTCTTGTTGGTTGTTTTCCCAAGGAATTGTCTGATCACAAGACTGGAGTAGTCTATGAATTTGTCTGTTTTCTGGCATCACTCGTTTATGCTGCTGTTCCTTTGACAGTGTGCTGTGACAATAAACGCATTGGGTGGGGCCGTGAATGTGTGACGCTATCATGCTTGCCAATGCTGGCTGTCAGTGAGGCTTCATCCTGTTTGAATGCTTTTTATTGTCATGGATCATGTATTTTCACTATGTGCAGCCTATGTTCCTTTTCCTCTATGGCGGCTGTCTGAGTTGGATACGAAGTTGTGGCATTGGTATTGGAGAATATCAAATGTTAAAACCCAGTGGACCATACTGGTTTTCTTTTTTTTGGACCTCCTTTTTTTTGGACCTCCGTGATAGGCGGTAGCCGAACACAGTGTAAAATGCCTATCACGGACCAGGAGGAAGCCGCAACCTTTGAAAAATGGACGTCCGCGACCTGACAGGTATCACGAATCGAATGGGACCAGGAGGAAGCAGTGACTTTTGAAAAATGGATGCCCGCAGCCTGCCAAGAATACAGGTACACTGAGGCTGCAATGGGCACAGTAAGGCTACAATGGGCACAGTGAGAATAGGCACAGTAAGGCTGCAATGGGCACAGTAAGGCTGCAATGGACACAGTGAGAATTGGCACAGTAAGGTTGCAATGGGCACAGTGAGAATGGGCACAGTAAGGCTGCAATGGGCACAGTGAGAATGGACACAGTAAGGTTGCAAATGGGCACAGTGAAGCTGCAAATGGGCATTTTAACCCTCTTTTCCGCTTACAGTAGCTGCTGCATTCTCACCTTAGGCTTATACTCGAGTCAATGTGTTTTCCCATTTTTTTGTGGCAAAATTAGGGCCTCGGCTTATACTCGGGGTGGATTATACTCGAGTATATACAGTATGTATGTATATATATTCAAAGGGCAAATGCAGCATACTTTATGCATCAGTTTAAAATGCTTTTGAGATCATTCAGAATTTATTGCAGGGGCAGCTGCCCTGCAGTTGACTTGCATTTGACCATCTTCTGCTGGTTTTGCATTTCCACAGACTTGTATGAAACCTTAAAGGGGTTGTAAAGGTTCGTTTTTAATTTTCTAAATAGGTTCCTTTAAGCTAGTGCATTGTTGGTTCACTTACCTTTTCCTTCGATTTCCCTTCTAAATGTTTTTTTTTCTTTGTCTGAATTTCTCACTTCCTGTTTCTCCTCAGTAAACTTGCCCCCATCATCCGAGCTGTTCTGGCTGGGGGTTAGTCAGCCAGAACAGCTTACTGAGGAGAAACAGGAAGTGAGAACTTCAGAAAACAAAGAAAAAAAATTTTTTAGAAGGGAAATCTAAGGAAAGGGTAAGTGAACCAACAATGCACTAGCTTAAAGGGGTTGTAAAGGTACAATTTTCTTTCCTAAATAGCTTTCTTTACCTTAGTGCAGTCCTCCTTCACTTACCTCATCCTTCGATTTTGTTTTTAAATGTCCTTATTTCCTCTGAGAAATCCTCACTTCCTGTTCTTCTGTCTATAACTCCACACAGTAATGCGTGGCTTTCCCCCTGGTGTGGAGTGTCGTGCTCGCCCCCTCCCTTGGACTACGGGAGAGTCAGGATGCTCTCTACATTGCAGATAGAGAAAGGAGCTGTGTGTTAGTGGGTGTCCTGACTCTCATGTAGTCCAAGGGAGGGGGCGAGCACGACATTCCACACCAGGGAGAAAGCCTTGCATTACTGTGTGGAGTTACAGACAGAAGAACAGGAAGTGAGGATTTCTCAGAAGAAATAAGGACATTTAAAAGCAAAATCGAAGGAGGAGGCAAGTGAAGGAGGACTGCACTAATGTAAAGGAAGCCATTTAGGAAACAAAAAAAATTGTACCTTTACAACCCCTTTATAGGAACCTATTTAGAAAATAAAAAACAAACCTTTACAACCCCTTTAAGAAGAAGTTCCGAGGCAAACAACAGCCGGTCGACACTGGCTCTAAAATAAGATTATTTATTTTATAAATGAATGTGTGTGAACCAAACCAATATTAACAAGTTCGCCTTTCCTTATATATGGTAGCAATCCTAGGCTTGTTTAATCATGTAGTGAAAAGAGCAATGATGAGGTTCTAAGTGCATCTTTTTAGAGCAACAAGAACAATGAAAATGGATTGCTAATTGCTTGTTTTGGGTTATTGGAGTTGGCACACTGAGTTTTACTTTATCAACGTCTTATTAATGCCCATGGGACTGAACACTAAAAAGGAATGTTGCTTTTTTGTTAGTTATATAAGCAAATAAAAACCAGAGCGCTTGATTTCTACATAAATGTCAGAGAACACTGGAAAACAAATTTGAAGCACAAAGAAACATTTCTCCTTTGTCATTCTTGCATTTTTCATTGCTCTAGTTCTTGGAATAGCTTGTACATCCTCCCACAATGTCACGCACTCAGTGCATTATCTATAATTTTCAGATTTGATTTCATGTTTTTTGGGGATTTTTTTTCCACACCATTTAAGTGCTCAGCAAATTGTAAGAGGAGAGTAGATAAGTACAGCTCGACACCAAAACACTAAAATGGATAATGGTAATAATATGCATCTACTTGAGATCGTGCATTCATTTATGGAAAATGTATTGTAAGAGACACGTTGATCTTTAACCACTTGCTTACTGGGGACATATACCCCCTTCCTGCCCAGGCGAAATTTCAGCTTCCGGCACTGTGTCTCTTTAACTGACATTTGCGCGGTCGTGCGACGTGGCTCCCAAACAAAATTGACGTCCTTTTTTCCCCACAAAAAGAACTTTCTTTTGATGGTATTTGATCAGCTCTGCGGTTTTTATTTTTTGTACTATAAACCAAAAAATAGCGACAATTTTGAAAAAAACATAATATTTTTTACCATAATAAATATCCAATTTTTTCTTTTAAAAAAAACGATATTTTTTCTCAGTTTAGGTCGATACGTATTCTTCTACATATTTTTGGTAAAAAAAAATAATCGCAATAAGCGTATAATGACTGGTTTGCGCAAAAGTTATAGCGCCTACAAAATAGGGGACATAATTATGATTTTTTTTTATTAGTTTTTTTTACAAGTAATGGCGGCAATCTGCGATTTTTATTGGGACTGCGACATTATGGCGGACACATCGGACACTTTTGACACATTTTTGGGACCATTCACATTTATACAGCAATCAGTGCTATAAATATGCACTGATTACTGTATAAATGTGACTGGCAGGGGAGGGGTTAACACTAGGGGGTGAGGAAGGGGTTAAATGTGTTCCCTACTAATGATTCTAACTGTGGGGGAAGGGGACTGACTGGGGAGATGACCGATCTGTGTCCCTATGTACAAGAGACACAGCATCGGTCTCCTCTCCCTGACAGGACGTGGATCTCTGTGTTTACACACAGAGATCCACGGTCCTGCTCAGTTACTGGGCAATCGCGGGTGCCCGGTGGCAATCGCGGCCGCCAGGCACGTGCACCGGGTTCCCAGTAACGCGGCGGGTGCGCGCGCGTGCCCCCTAGTGGCTCTGCAAGACGAGGACATCATATGACGTCCTCTAAGAACAACAGAGCTATCGTGCCGCCGTTAATTGACGGCGGCCGGTAGTAAAGCGGTTAAAATAAACCATTTACTTTTATATCAAAAACTGTAAAATGTGTTGTATAGTGCCAAATAAGCTTTCATTTTGATGTGTGTCTACAAGCAGTGTAACCACACAGTTTAGCTTGTAGCTTATGACCAAGGCTGAATGTACTGGGACTAGTGCTGGTAGTATAGTCCAGTGTTTCTCAACCTTTTTTATTTTCATTATACTTAAATAGCGCTATAAATTTATGCACCCATGGCCACAGGTGTATAAAACCAAGCACCTAGGCATGCAGACTTCTTCTACTAATACTTATGAAAGAATGGGTGGCTCTCAGGAGCTCAGTGAATTCAAGCGTGGTACAGTGATAGGTTGCCATCTGTGCAATCAGTCCATCCCTGAAATTTCCTTGCTACTAAATATTCCACGGTCAACTGTTATGCCGCGTACACACGACCGTTTTTCATGACGAGAAAAATGCCATTTTTTAAATTGATCGTTAAAAACAGTCGTGTGTAGGCTCCAGAGCATTTTTCTCTGGCCATTCAAAATTTATAACCTGCTCAATTTTTTCTCGTCGTCGTTTTTCTCGTCGTAAAAAACGGTCGTGTGTAGGCTTTAACGACGGGGAAAAAAAACACGCATGCCCAGAAGCAAGTTATGAGAAGGGAAATTTGCATAATCGGCCCCAGGGTGGGGCCATTCGAATGGGACTTCCCCTTTATAGTGCTGTTGTACGTGTTGTATGTCACCGCGCTTTGCTCAAGCATTTTTTTTCACGATCGTGTGTATGCAAGGCAGGCTTGACAAGAATCACGTCGAGAAAAACTCTGTTTTTTTCTCTGACATAAAAAATGGTCGTGTGTATGCGGCTTTAGTGGTATTCTAACAAAGTGGAAGCAACTGGGAACAACAGCAACTGAGCCACGAATTGGTAGGCCACGTAAAAAAATAGAGCGGGGTCATTTCAAACTTTGCATGGCCTTCAGATTAGCACAACAATAATGCGTAGAGAGCTTAATGGGATGCATCCAAGCCTTACATCACCAAGTGCAATCCAAAGCGTCGGATGCATTGGTGTAAAGCATGCCACCCCTGGACTGTAGAGCAGTGGAGACGTGTTCCCTGTTCCACCATGATTGCTCACCAGTGCACAAAGCAAGGCCCATAAAGACATGGATGAGCGAGCTTGGAGTAGAGGAACTTGACTGGCATGCACTGAGTCCTGACCTCAACTCGATAAAAACACTTTGCGTCCACTTGATTCTGAGCATGCATGGTTTTTAGTCCATCGGAATTGCATCCAGACGAATGGAAATTCGGATAGAAATTGTTTTCATCTGAAAAATTGAGAACATGTTCTCTATCTAATTCCGACGGAAAAAGTCAGATGGGGCGCATACACGGACAGAATATCTCACGAAAAGCTTCCATTCCATTCTTTTTCCGTCGGAAATTCCGCCCGTGTGTAAAAGGCATAACTCTGCACTGTGTCTCTGTGTGGAGTCATCTTGTTAGAGCCAGGGCTTTGCTACCTCATGTCAGAGCCTCCAGCAAGGAGAATAATGAGTAGCACAGTTGTAACATCACAAAATCTCACCCCAATCTCCTGAGTAGGGATGAGCCGAACACCCCCGCCCCTGTTCAGTTCGCACCAGAACCTTCGAACGGACCAACCCTTCGCGCAAACATTTAGAACCCCATTGACGTCTATGGGACTCGAACGTTCAAATTCAAAAGTGCTAATTTTAAAGCCTAATATACAAGTTATTGTCGTAAAACGTCTTTGAGAACCCGGGTCTTGCCCCAGGGAACATGTATCAATGGAAAAAAAGTTTTAAAAACTGTTGTTTTTTCTGGAGCAGTGATTTTAATGATGCTTAAAGTGAAAAATAAAATGAAAAATTCCTTTAAATATCGTACCTGCTGGGTGTCTATAGTATGCCTGTAAAGTGGCATGTGTTTAGAACTGTCCCTGCACAAAATGAGATTACTATAAGAAAAAAGTAATTTAAAACTGCTTGCGGCTTTAATGTAATGTCTGGTCCCTGCAATATGGATGAAAATCATTGAGAAAAATAGCACAGACACAGACAGTACACACACCACGTAGCTTTAGGTACACACTGCAGAGGACACGGGCAGTACACACACCACGTAGCTTTAGGTGCACACTGCAGAGGACACAGGCAGTACACACCACGTAGCTTTAGGTGCACACTGCAGAGGACACGGGCAGTACACACACCACAAAAAAAAGGAAGGAGTCGCGCTAAATGGTTAAAGTGAATGGAAATATAAAGTGAACACAGTGAGTGAACAGTGCACATATATATAGGACATGAACTGATGTTCTTATACCAGCTCCAACATAAAATAGTCCATAAAGTGAAAAATGTAAAAAAGGAAATGAACCAAAAAGCAAAATGAACTAAAAAGAAATAAGACACAGTCCCAAATACTGAGTGTCCCGAAAGTGCCGAAAAAAAGGGGGAATCCACAGATGCTGTGATGAATAGCTGACAGGAGACCTCCACCAATGGATCACACTGACTCTTACCAGAGATCAATCAATAATCAGCATAAACGAAATCCAGCCTCCACTAAGGAACAGGTAAAACTCTCATTCAATAAACCACCACGATAAGCAGTAGTCCTCTCTGATGGCAGCCCAATAAAATGCTCCAGTATATGAAACGAGATTAAAAAGGACTCATAGCGTGATACTGCAAGATGTTTTAATAATAAAAAAGTAGTGCACTTACATCAATCCGATGAATAATGGCATATAACAGATAAAATGGCACACAGCCGGCCGGTCTGTGTAAGGAAGCGCGTGCCCAGAGATCCGGGTCCTCGCACGTGTAACGCGGTGACGTCAAAGTGCCGCCTCCCAACGTTTCGTCGCAAAGAGGACGTGTTCACGGGATGAGGAGGCGCTTCCCGTCACCGCATAATAAAGCAAGAAAAGGAGGGACTTAGCTCCGAGATGGATCCGACAGCGGACGCACATCCACCATCTTAGTTAGTGGAAAGTACATAGCGATTGCCAGTACGATGTCGCCAATCGAAGCTTAAGAGCCAACATCGTAAAGGGTGTCACAAAAGATCCTAAATCCATAGCAATCAATTGCCCCCACTTCCAAAGCGCGTTGTTATGGCGCCCTTATGGAAATTTAAAAATAAAAACAACTAAAACATGAAAAGCTATTAAAAAAATACTGACTAAAACTGGGGAAAGCTAGCACAAGCCAAAAAGCCCCAGAGACCAAAACTTTTAAATTTTAAATGGCTAAAAATTAATCACATGTCACCTGTCAGGTCCATCTCGAATCAACAATGAAGTATAATCAGAGTAATAATGAACCTTCAGAACTGATCTAGCGCCATGTAACAATACAGTGTAATCACATTACTAACAGCATAGCAAATATATAATCATAAGACGTAAATAATATATGAAATAAAAAATATATAAAAGGTAAGATAAAAGATCTTGAAGTAAAAATTAGTGGAATTATGAATTGTCTATGAAACAGTTCACGTCTACTTCAATGTTTAACCCATAAGGGGTGTAACACTTTAATTTATGAATCCAAGCCATTTCGGATCGGGAGATATTTCTCACCAGATCACTCCCCCGCCAATGGGCCGAAAACTTATCAATACCCAATCTTTGGGAGGAGGATGTCGTCCGTGTTCAATCTAGGCCCCAGATCAAGCTGTGGGCCAGATACATAGACGACATCCTCCTCCTGTGGGATGGCACTGAGGATGACCTGTCGCAATTCATTGATCTACTCAATACCAATGAACGTGGGATCTTTCTCACGTACGAGGCGAGTCAGGCGCAGATTTGCTTTCTGGACTTAGTTATTTCTGTCGAGGAGAACTGTTTCGTGACTACAACACACTTTAAAACAACAGATAGAAACTCGTATATATCTAAAGACAGCTGCCATTACTCCCCTTGGTTAGACTCTATACCAAAGAGTCAATACCTCCGACTAAAAAGGAACTGCACCAAACAGGCTTCCTTTGTGAGGCAAGCAGGTGTTTTAACAGAACGATTTGTTTCGGCACTTTCGGGACATTATTATCAGTATTTGGGACTGTGTCTTATTTCTTTTTAGTTCATTTTGCTTTTTGGTTCATTTCCTTTTTTACATTTTTCACTTTATGGACTATTTTATGTTGGAGCTGGTATGAGAACATCAGTTCATGTCCTATATATATGTGCACTGTTCACTCACTGTGTTCACTTTATATTTGCATTCACTTTAACCATTTAGCGCGATTCCTTCCTTTTTTATGTTTTATTGATGTTGTATGACATTCTGAGACGCAGCTGTTACACTTTTATTCACTCTGGTATGCGCTATATTTTTTTCTGTTAGTACACACACCACGTAGCTTTAGGTGCACACTGCAGAGGACACAGGCAGTACACACCACGTAGCTTTAGGTGCACACTGCAGAGATCACAGGCAGTACACACACCACGTAGCTTTAGGTGCACACTGCAGAGGACACAGACAGTACACACCACGTAGCTTTAGGTGCACACTGCAGAGGACACAGGCAGTACACCACGTGAGAATACTGCAGCTAGCACAATCACCTGCCTGCCAGTAAATTAGGAAGTGCAGATCTAGCTAAACTATACAGTGTATAAATATATATACAACACCTGGGATGCATATATATATCCTCTACACACTGTAACTTTAACTGACTAGCCTGCCTGCCTGCCTGCTCTATCTACCTACTAAAAATAACACTCTCTCTCTCTCTTCTCTCTTTTGACCACCGCAACACACTACACAAGGCCGACCTGCAGGAGGCCTTTTATAGTGTGGGGCGTGTACTAAACCCCATGAGCCATAATTGGCCAAACCCACCCTGGCTCTCCATTTTTTGCAAGCTGTGATTGGCCAAGCATGCGGGTCATAGTGCATGCTTGGCCAATCATCAGCCAGCAATGCACTGCGATGCCGCAGTGAATTATGGGCCATGAAACGCAACTCGAATTTGGCGCGAACGGCCCAAAACGTTCGTAATTCGACGAACGATCGAACATACGATGTTCGAGTCGAACATGAGTTCGACTCGAATACGAAGCTCATCCCTACTCCTGAGACTAGCAGTCAGAGGCAACAGTGCCTTTGATCTCGCACTTCAGATATAAGGCTGCAGGCACAGAAGTGCCTAGACACACTCACATACTAGAAGACACACTGATATTTTTCAGGAGAGATTCAAAACAACATTTTTAATTTTTCTCTACTTAGGCACAACTAACATTTGTAAATGCTCCCTCTAACATAAAACATTTTACATTTTCAAGTTCATCTCTACTTTAATGTTATTAAGATAATAGGCCGCTTAGGCTTATACTCCATCTCAGCAACATGAGGCTCTTGAGAGAGCACTTCAAAGGCAGAACATCTTCCATGGCTCCTTACTGTCTGATCTGGTTAAGGAAGGTGTTGCTTCTTTTTGCTGAAATAGAGAGGTTTCCCAGCATACCAAAACCCCCATAGCCCAATATGCTCATAAAATGTGTGTCTTGCATCCCACAATGATAACTGATTTAGGAGATTTCCCACAGCTGCAATAAGAATAAAAAGCAACCCCTTTTACGATGATTGCTTTGGCTGTTATTAATATCTGAAGTTATTCAGGAATATTGGACCCTATGGTCATGGAATTAAATTAAATATCAAAACTAATAAGCATATTTTTATTTATATGTGATGTGTAGCCATGGGCAGTTGTGCTTGTTTGATCTATGTTGCATGTATAAGCCTGCTTGGAAAAAATTGCATATCATAGAAATGACTGGTCCCTCATCTCTAATAGGAAGGAGCCCAGAACGTCTCATGCCCCATACACATGACCGTTTTTTCCGTTGGAAAAACTCAGATGAGAGCTTTTGGCCGTGAATCCTGACTGTGTGTATGCTCCATCTGACTTTTTCCTACAGGAAAACTGCTGGAAAAAGAAGAGAGCAGGATCTCTTTTTTCCCATCAGAAAAAAATCCTAGCCGGCAAACCTTTCGTCTGTATGGAATTACAATGGGAAAAAAAACATGCATGCTTGGAATCAATTTGACGCATGCTCGGAAGCATTGATCTTTTTCTCGCCTTGTCGTAGTGTTGTACGTCACCGCATTCATAACGCTCGAAAGTTCAGAGCTTTTGTATGACCGTGTGTATGCAAGGCAGGCTTGAGAGGAATTCCGTCTGGAAAACCATTGTTTTTTTTTTTCGACGGGAAAACCGCTCGTGTGTACAGGGCATCAAACTCTTCCACTGGCTGCACAGTATTGGAGAATATCATATTTATGGCACTTACTCTAAGCTCTTTGTCTTCTGTAAGAGCACCGATTTCCAACATATGGTTACATGTAATATGTGGTTAGCATTCCTGCCTTGCAGCACTAGGGTTCTTGATTCCAATCCCAACCAGGACACAACCTCATTGGTGTTTGCATATTCTCTATTTGAATTCTTGTGTTTACTCACTCACTTCAAAGACATTCTGGTTGGTTAATTGGCTCCCATCTAAATGAGTCCTAGTATGTGTACTGTATGTACAATATGCATTTTAAGTAGGGACCATAGATTTAAAGAGACACAAAGGGAAAAAAAGTCCCCTTCCTCGATGGCGCCAGTATCTTCTCCTGCGTGCTGAACTTCAGCCGTGTTCATTGGTTGGTGCAGGATGATGTAACTCCTGCGCATGTGCAAGAGAAAGTCATCCTGGCACACAGAGATTGGGCCAGCACTGTAAGCTGAGCTGCCCAGGCGCAGATTAGTTTACATTTCAGATATCACTGTGAGCAGACAGGTAGTTGAATCTTATTGCAAGGGAGATATTGCTGTCTCCTCCACTTGTACATGATTTTGTGTACTGGGTCTGGGGCGCGGGAGCCAATCAGACCTGATGTTCGCCAGCACCTCTCAATCGTTCCGAGGAGAGGCAGAACGGTGAGAGGGGAAGATGGAGATCTTGCATTCCTGCTAAGCAGGAACAAGGATCTCTGTCTTCCCCCAGTCAAAGCACCCCCCCCACACACAGTTAGAAAGCATTCCCATTGGTTTTTATGCAGAAGTGAGCCTGATTTTGCGCTTTCCAGCTTTAGTGAATAAGCCCCATTGTGTCCTTAAAAGTGGGGTATGTCTGTATCGGTGTCACTGGTCCCTAAAAAACAAAAGTGTCACTAAGGCCCTGCACACACGATCAGACCAAACCGATGAAAACGGACTGAATTTCCGTTTCATTGGTTCAAACCGACCGTGTGTGGGCCCCATCGGTCAGTTGTCCTTCGGTCCAAAAATTTAGAACTTTCTTTAAAATTCAACCGATGGATGCCTAACCGATCGGTCAAAACCGATGGTTAGTACGCAAAAGCATCGGTTCCAAACCCGCGCATGCTCAGAATCAAGTTGACGCATGCTTGGAAGCATTGAACTTCATTTTTCTCTGCACGTCGTTGTGTTTTACGTCACCGCGTTGGACTCGATCGGTTTTTGAACTTATGGTGTGTAGGCACATCAGACCATCAGTCAGCTTCATCGGTTAACCGATGAAACGGATCTTCAGTCCGTTTTCATCAGTTTTGACTGATAGTGTGTACAGGGCCTTTAGTGTCAGATTTATCTGGGCACTTTCAAAGTCCCACTAAAAAATCGCTGATTGTCGCCATTACTAGTAAAAACAATAGTAAAAATTCTATAAATATATTCCATAGTTTGTATACGCTATAACTTTTGTACAAACCAATCAATATACGCTTATTGGGATTTTTTTTACTAAAGATATGTAACAGAATACATATTGGCCTAAATTGATGAAGAAATTTGATTTTTTTTTTATTGGGTATGTTTTATTGCAGAAAGTTAAAAATATATATATGTATATATTTTTTTAATTGTCTGTATTTATTTATTTTTTGTATATAGTCCAAAAATTACATATATATTTATTTTGGTACAGTCTCCATGACCACACAATTGTCAGTTAACCACTTAAGGACTGAGACTGTTTTTCAGACTCAGTGTTTTCAAGTTAAAAACTATTTTTTTTTGCTAGAAAATTACTTAGAACCCCCAAACATTATAAAAAATGTTTCTAACACCCTAGAGAATAAAATGGCGGTCATTGAAATACTTTTTGTCACAGCGTATTTGCGCAGCGGTCTTATAAGCGCACTTTTTTTGGAAAAAATACCCTTTTTTTAATTAAAAAATAAGACAACAGTAAAGTTAGCCCAATTTTTTTCATAGTGTGAAAGATAAAGTTACGCTGATTAAGTTAATACTCAACATGTCTCGCTTCAAAATTGCACCCACTCGTGGAATGGCGTCAAACATTTACCCTTAAAAATCTTCATAGGCGACGTTTAAAAAATTCTACAGGTTGCATGTTTGAGTTACAGAGGAATTACAGAATTATTGCTCTGACGATCGCGGCAATACCTCATATGTGTGGTTTGAACACCATTTTTTACATGCGTTTGCTTCTGCGCGTGAGCTCGTCGGGACAGGGAGCTTTAAAAAAAAATAAACTCTTATTTATTTTACTTTATTTTATTGATTTTAAAAACAGTTTAAAAAAAGCATGAGAGGTCCTCTTAAATATGAGATCTGGGGTCAAAAAGACCTAATATCTCATATTTGGACTTAAATGAACAAACAAAAAAAGTCCCTTTAAGACGTATGGGCAGAAGTGACGTTTTGACGTCGCTTCCGCCCTGCAGTGATATGCAGACGGGTGGGGACCATTTTCCCTTCACTCGTCTCCATACACAGCAACAGAGAGGACCGGATCGCCTCTCCGCTGCCGACAGCTCCGGTAAGCGGCGGAGGGCACCGGAGAGCGGAGGGAGTGGGGCCCGCTCGCACCGCCGATAAAAGTGATCTTGGGGCGTATCCGCCGCAGAGACTACTTTTATCTTGTAGAGGACTGCCCACTGAAGAAGAGGATACTGGGGTTATGGTAGCTAGCTGCTACCATAACAACGGTATTGCTCTTCAAACAGAGGACGTAAAACTGCGGCGGGCTTTCCGGGGCTGAAGTGGTTGAGTAATGCTCTGTGAATGGAGATATGTGACAAATATAAAGTAGGTGTTATCCCAATTTGCCTGCAAAAGTGGAATTACACTTAAAAAGCAGGGCAGGCACAAAAAAATTATCTGGATACTCTTTTTGGGAGTTCATTTGGAACATTTGCATTCATCCACCAGGAAGCTGCACATGGGACGTACTTGGACATTCCAACATGACAATGATCCAAAACACAAGGCCAAGTTGACCTCTCATTGGCTACAGCAGAATAAAGTGAAGGTTCTGGAGTGGCCATCTCAGTCTCCTGACCTCAATATCATTGAGCCACTCTGGGCAGTGTTGCCAACCTACCAGATTGAAATTTACTGACACAACACCAAAAATTTACTGGCAGAGCCAAGTTTTTACTGGCAGTTTCAAAAGTTACAAACTTACAATTTTAAGGCTCCATGCACACCGAAGCTGATAAACTGCAGTTTATTGGCGTTTTGGCTTTTTTTTTAAAGCCCATAAACTGAACTTCTTTATTGGAGTTTATTGGCTTTTTTCTGAACGCCCAAAATTTGCATTCAAAGTGCCGTTTTTTGGCGGGATAAAACGCTGAAAAATGCTGAAAAACGCAGAAAAACGCTCAAAAACGCTTAAAAACGCTCAAAAACTTTAATGCGTTTTTTAATCCATTGAAAAAAAAAAGAAAAGCTACACTGAAAAATGCTGATTAAAGCTATTGCAAAAACGCTAAAAAACTTTGAAAGGCTCCCTGCAAAGCTAATGGCTTCAGTGTGCATGGAGCCTAAGGCTTCATTTTCATGGATGTTTTTACAGCCACTTTTCTGAGCGTTTTTTGCAGCTTAAAAACGGCTCTTCATGTTAGTCTATAGCCTCATGCCCACCATAACGTTTTTGAGCTGTAGATGGCTGAGCCATTTTTAAGCTGCAAAAAAGGTTCTGAAGCTCCAGCGTTAGAGCTGTAAAAACGCCAGACTTTAAAAAACGCTCAAAAACACGCAAAAATGCTCAAAAACTCTCAAAAATGCGCAAAAACGCTCCAGCTCAAAAGAAAAAAAAAACACATGGACAGGCGTTTTTAAGCTGTAAAAAGGCTAAAAAAAGTGACTGTAAAAACTTCCATGGAAATGAAGCCTAAATGTAAATTCCAGTATTTAGGCTACAAATAAGTACACTATGCAATTAGCAATGTAATTTAAGGTAGATATTAAGGCCAAAAGCATATTTCTTATTTTATTTTCGATATAGTAAGTAAGTAGTAGCTCAGGGACAGGACTGGAGGGCAATACATTAGAATGGGTGATATACACATAACAATTGACTTTCATAATGATACTGACAGAAGTGTGCAGCAGCACAGATCACGACTTGAAACGCCCCCTCCTGAGTCACACTGAGGCCCCGTACACACGGCCAAGGAACTCGACGTGCCAAGCACATCGAGTTCCTCGTCGAGTTCCTTGTTGAACTTGTCGAGAAGCTCGACAGGCTTGCTTTGCGTACACACGTAAGAGACCAAAATTTGGTCGTTCTCCAGCGCGGTGACGCTCACCACGTATGACGCGACTATAAAGGGGAGGTTTGATTTTCTTGGCGCCACCCTTGGGGCTCCTTTTGCTGATTCCGTGTTTACGCGTGTTAGTAAAAGTTTGGTGAGTGACGATTCGTGCTTTTCAGTCTTTGTGCTTTCAGATTGATCTCTGCCGTTCAGTTTGTGCTTGTGGGGGTCGTATCTAGGCAATCGGGACGTGCGGTCAGGTCGTATTGTTTTACATTGCGGTCCTGTCCCCGCGTTTTTCATTGTCAGGGTCGTTCTTCATAGGTCTTGCTGTTCTTCACTGCGGTCTGTTTAGTGCAATTCTGATTTGTCGTTCGTTCCTAGCCTTGTAGCCATGTTGCAGGCACCTAGTCGTCGCCGACTTCGTGCTAAGCATCTTCTGTGTGTAGGTCTGTTTGTTTATGACCTAGACGATGAGGAGTTCATGAACAGGAGGAGGACGCGTTCATGGACCAAGAATTGGTTGCTCCGTAGGAACCAATTCTCTCACATGCCTTTGCTGCGGGAGCTTCAGGAAAATAATCCTGTTGATTACAGGAATTTCCTGAGGATGTCTGATCCCGTCTTTCAGCACCTGTTGGCTTTGGTGTCCCCCTATATTACCAGGCAGGACACCGTTATGCGGGAAGCCATCAGTGCTGAGCAGAGGCTAGTTGCCACCCTCCGTTATCTGGCAACTGGGAGAAGCCTTCAGGACTTAAAGTTCTCGACGGGCATCTCCCCCCAGGCTCTGGGCCTCATCATTCCTGACACCTGCTCTGCCATCATCCAGGTTCTGCAGGAGGAATATATGAGGGTAAGTTTGGTCCTTTAATATCACATTTTATGTCTATAATGTATGCTAATGTCTTGTAGTTATCTCCTCCTTCCCTAAATACCATGTTTGGAATATGCTGTGAATGTCCCCTTTGCCCCCATGCATGCTGTAAACTTTAGTGATGCCCCTTTTTTGGCCTACATGCATATTTCCCATCACTTACCTCCCCAGCATGCTATCCTGGGCCCCAACCTACCTAGTCTAGTCACTTCCCAATGTATTGTGTTATATCCATTGGAATGTCCCCCCCCCCCTCCCCTCCAAAATGTGTTGTAAAGTCTATGTTCACCAATATTCAATAATTTTTATTTTTGATTTTTGGACTCCCAAACTCATCTAGCCCTCCCCTCCCAAATGTGTTGTAAAGTCTATGTTCACCAATATTCAATAATATTTATTTTTTATTTTTGGACTCCCAAACTCATCTAGCCCTCCCCTCCCAAATGTGTTGTAAAGTCTATGTTCACCAATATTCATTAATTTTTATTTTTGATTTTTGGACTCCCAAACTCATCTAGCCCTCCCCTCCCAAATGTGTTGTAAAGTCTATGTTCACCAATATTCAATAATATTTATTTTTGATTTTTGGACTCCCAAACTCATCTAGCCCTCCCCTCCCAAATGTGTTGTAAAGTCTATGTTCACCAATATTCATTAATTTTTATTTTTGATTTTTGTACTCCCAAACTCATCTAGCCCTCCCCTCCCAAATGTGTTGTAAAGTCTATGTTCACCAATAATCCTAATTATATTATTTTTGTACTCCCAAACTCATCTAGCCCTCCCCCAAACTTGGGCACTGGCCCATCAGAGGGGGTGTTTAATATGCTAATTGTCTAAATATATTTAGATATAATATGCTAGTTCCCAGAAATGTTATAATGCTTATAATGTCTTTGTCTAATCTGCTTGCAAGGTTATGTGGCAAATTTTTGCATTTTTTCTTCCCCAGCTTCCGTCCACACCACAGGAGTGGCAGTCTGTGGCTTTGGACTTCCAGACCCGTTGGAACTTCCCCAACTGCGGGGGAGCCATCGACGGGAAGCACGTCCGCATCGTGCCTCCACCCCGTTCGGGATCCCAGTTCTTTAACTATAAGGGGTTCAACAGTATTGTGCTGATGGTGGTGGTGTCAGCACAGTATGAATTCCTTTTTGTGGATGTCGGGATGAACGGACGGATATCGGATGGGGGAGCCTTCAGGCAGACGGAGTTTGCGCTTCGCCTTCAGGATGATGATCTGTCATTGCCACCGGATGACCAGAATGTAGAAGACCTGCCATTTGTTTTCCTGGCTGATGAAGCGTTTGCCCTGGGACCCCATCTTATGAGGCCATACCCTCAGCGCACCCTCACCCCAGAGAGGAGTGTCTTTAATTTCCGGCTGGGCCGAGCACGCAGAGTGGTTGAGAACGGTTTCGGCATCATGGCCAGCCGGTTCCGCCTTTTCCTCACCTCTCTCCACATGGCGGAATATAAGTGGAATACAATTATATTTGCATGCTGCATTCTCCATAATTTTTTGCGGAGACAATCTCCTAATTATATGGCCCTGGTTGGGCCCGAGGCACAACTTTTGGCTCCATCACAAACTTTGGCGGGCCTTAAAGCTGGCCACACAGGACTGCCCCCCCCAGAGTGCCCGTGAAGTGCGGGACAAATACATGGACTATTTCATGGGTAGGGGGGCAATACCATCTCAAGCCAATTTGCCATAATTTAATCTTTACCAAAAATAAATCCAAATATTTTTACAAAACTTGTTATGTCTTGCTTGTGTTGCTTGGAGTTGTTTACTAAGTGTAACTAAGTGTATTTTCATTATCAACTAGCAAACATTTCCCAGGTGATCCCCAAACCAAACACATCGAAAATTTAACGTATTTTAGGAAAAACACCACACACTTTTTTCATGTTCAAAAGCTATTTATTTTCTTATTATTTTTTTTGTTTGTTTTACCAAATACCCTCATAAAATTTTTTTTTTTTTTTTATATACAATCATTTTTGTCATTTTTTTTTTTTTTTATCATAGAATATACAATCATTTTTTTTTATTTTTTTGGTCTTTTTTATCATACAATATACAATCATTTTTTTTATTTTTTTGGTCTTTTTTATCATACAATATACAATCATTTTTTTTATTTTTTTGGTCTTTTTTATCATACAATATACAATCATTTTTGTTATTTTTTTGGTCTTTTTTATCATACAATATACAATCATTTTTGTCATTTTTTTGGTCTTTTTTATCATACAATATACAATCATTTTTGTCATTTTTTTGGTCTTTTTTTATCATACAATATACAATCATTTTTGTTATTTTTTTGGTCTTTTTTATCATACAATATACAATCATTTTTTTTATTTTTTTGGTCTTTTTTATCATACAATATACAATCATTTTTGTTATTTTTTTGGTCTTTTTTTATCATACAATATACAATCATTTTTGTTATTTTTTTGGTCTTTTTTTATCATACAGTATACAATCATTTTTGTTATTTTTTTGGTCTTTTTTATCATACAATATACAATCATTTTTGTTATTTTTTTGGTCTTTTTTATCATACAATATACAATCATTTATTTTTTTTGGTTTTAGAATATTTTGATTAAATAATCCTTAAAATATATATTTTTTTTTGATTAAATAAACATTCAAATCTGGTTTTGTTATTTTTTTGTGTTTTTTTTAATTAAATAAACATTCAAATCTGGTTTTGTTATTTTTTTGGTGTTTTTTTAATTAAATAAACATTCAAATCTGTTTTTTTTTTTTTGTGTTTTTTTAATTAAATAAACATTCAAATCTGTTTTTTTTTTTATTTTGGTGTTTTTTGATTAAATAAACCTTCAAATCTTGTTTTTTTTTTTTTGTGTGTGTGTTTTTTTAATTAAATAAACATTCAAATCTGGTTTTGTTATTTTTTTGTGTTTTTTTAATTAAATAAACATTCAAATCTGGTTTTGTTATTTTTTTGTGTTTTTTTAATTAAATAAACATTCAAATCTTGTTTTTTTTTTTTTTTTGGTGTTTCTTGATTAAATAAACCTTCAAATCTTGTTTTTTTTTTTTTGGTGTTTTTTGATTAAATAAACCTTAAAATCTGGTTTTTTAATATTTTTTTTTTTTTTTTTTATGATTAAGATTAAATACTAAAAAATCAGTTTTTTTTTGGTTTCATAAACTTATTTTTTAACATTCAGACTCTCCCCAAAACATCGATTACATTTTTTAATTTATTTTCCACCCTCCTTGTTCTTTCTTTTATTTTTCTGTTGGCCAGATGTATCTCCTCCACCTCTTCTCTGCAGGCCCAGATTTCAGAGATCACCATCTGGACAGTATGCCTGTCCAAGTCCAAGCCACCACCTGCTCCTGAAATGTGGGACAAAACCATTTTTTAAAATTAGGCAGGCCTACATCTACATTACCTGAAGCTGGGTTAGTTATATGTTACTTTACCTGATGTGGTGGCAGGCTGCGCATCATCACCATCCCTCGGGGGTGTGGCTTGCGTGATGACTTCTTGCTCCCGTGTCGAAGCTTCATGACGCCCTACGAGAATAAAGAAAATGGAAACAGGATTTTAATAGCTTATAGGCCTGAAAGAGGAATATGATTCACTTTATACAATTTCTGGGACTATTGATGTTTCGAAAAACCCCTCAGGGCAAAACACAGGATTGTAGGCATTCACAAAGATCATGACAATTCTTGTACCTTTGGTCTACTTTTAAACATGTAAGCCAACCAAGTATACACTGGATCACCTCACCTCTGTGTGAACCCAAAAATGGGTTATTAAAGGGGACAACAATTATGCAAATGAGTCCACATGTGTCACCAACTGCTGAGCAGACTCTCCTTTTACTGTATATATTTTAATTTAACAATAATTGAATGTTTTTAATAGCACATCTACATAAATTTCAATATTGATCTCACCCCAATTTTTTGGAAATGTCATAATTTTAATGTTTTTAAGCACAATATTTTGTCGTATGAGTTGTCGTTCCGAATGTACGTCCACTTTGACGACAAATTCTTGTGCAGAAAAACATAATACAGTACAACCTGAAATTAAAAACACATGGCGCGGAACAAATAATAAAAAATATATAAAAAACGTACTTCTTCTAATCACTCTCCTGATCCTCTTCATTTGTTCCGGCTCCCGCTTTTTGAGGTCAGACCACCTTTTTCTGATCTGTTCCTTCGATCTTTTCACCCCAAATTTCCGATGGAGACTCCTCCTCACCTTCTCCATTATTTGGGCCTTGACCTTGTTCGGGTACTTGTATGGCCCATGCCTCCCATCATAGTCCTCTGCTTTGAAAATGAGGACCATCTCCACCATTTCCTCAAAGGTCATGTTGGTGGCCTTAAATCTGATTCTCCTTGTGATCCCTCGTCCCGCCTGGCCTGGCTCCTGTCTTGCTGCCATATTCTCTAACATGTGCTCCCAACAAAAAAAAGAATGAAAAGGGGCGGGGAAAAGACGACACCACGAACGTCAGGGGCGGGGAGACGTGCGTAAAGTCACACATGCGCGTGTATAAAGGGCTACCACGTGAGTAAAAGGGGCGTTCACAGTTTGTGGAAGACGGCGGAGATAACGATCGGGTCAAACACCGGTATGTAACTACATTTTACATGTTATTCTTGATTGAATGATTTTGTGGGCTACATCTTATGTTCATAAACTAAAACATAGCTAGTTCGAAAATTGAAGGTAATGGTCCGCTATAGTGCCGTCGTACGTAACCAACGCTTTGCTTATGCATTTTGATCCAACTACTGTTGTGTGGCCAATCTCGGTTCTCAGGATGTGTTTTGAAAAAATGTCGTTTTAAACATGATGCAAATGGTCGCTTTTATGTCTTGACCAAACTAGATCGGAGTGCTTTTCTCTTAACGTTTCATACACAAATGAGGAGGAGATCTGGCTTATTAGTTCAACACAACTGGTCATCTGTTTCCTACGAACTGACCCAACATGATCTGCTGCCAATTCCTCCTTGTCGTTTTCGCGACGGAAGATAAGGGGCGGGGTGAAACATCTAATTTTTTAAGCATGGGCGGATGTCGTGTGTGGAGTGTATATAAGGCTCGAACACACGTAGCGTCCATACGACCGGGTTGCGTAAGAAAGACGTTTGAACGACAAGCGTGTAGGTATGCTTCGAACTTGGGACAGCAGTGGCATATTCAGGAAAGACAGACATTTAAAGGAGCAATAACCCCAAATTGTTTGGGGCAGAAATAACTAACTTTACATTATATCAGTCTGGATTTCATGTCCTCATTGTCCCTTTTTGCTTTTAAGCAGCTGTAATCCTTTGCATAAATCCTCACTTCCTGGTTCTCTGGCTCCCTCTAAAATTTATCAGGGGAGCTTGTCACTGTGGTCTAAGCTGGGTGTCTAAAAATCCACAGAAACAATGCTAATAATTTTAGAAAATAAAATATGCCCTGGATTTCTTTGTTTTTGTTCTGTGTGTCTCTTTACTTCACAGAAACATTAAATAATTTTAAAAGCAAAAGTGAAACTAGAGGCACATTATATGTATGCACTTGTATGTCTCTAGACACTGTAAACAGTCATTTCATCAAAAAAAGATTTATCCATTAGTGACCCTTTAAGGGCTAGCTGGTGAGAAAGAGTAATTAACTTTATAGACTGTGTATTGACATTATTTATTTCTCCTTGATTTTGGACAGGAAAAGATGAACCTGTTCAATAGACCAGATTTTTTGGACATCTTTATAGACCGGTGGAGAGAACTTCCAGTTCTGTGGGCCACCAAAGACCCCATATCACGCAACAGAGACTTGCGCAAAACCGCACTGGAGAGCCTGCTCCCACTTGTGCGGAGACAGGTGGGGTTTGATGTGACGACTGACCAGTTGGAGGTCAAAATTGGGACCTTGAGAGGCACCTACAGGAAGGCACGCAACAAGGTCTTGGCTTCGATGAGGTCTGGAGCTGGAGCAGGGCGGGTATTTAAACCCAAGTTGTGGTACTATAGCAAACTGAGCTTCCTGGATGAACACCTGGAGGTAAGGGAGTCACTTTCTAGCCTTGCCCCCAGAAGGAACAGAAGGTCCAGCCTTCCCTCCAGCCTTCCCTCCAGCCAACCTGCTGCTCCCTCTGCAGATGAACCCTCTCAGCAGCCTTCCATCCTGGATGAAGATCCGGATTTGCCCAGCTGGAGCCAGGTATATAGTACTTTCAATGTGCAAATGTGTGGTGTTTAAATGTTGTAAAAGAGATGTAAATTAAGATGTTAAAGGTAAAAAAAAGGTAGAGATAAAAGTGTGATACAGATCATTTGTCAGTATTGGCCAGGAATTATTTTTGTGTGATTCACCATAAAACATGGGTCACAATGATTGGCTTAGCTAAGTCGTGACTAAAAAATATGCAACAGTCAGGAGCTCAAAAATGAGTCTTATTTTTTAAAAATAAAGTAAAACTGTACTTTTTTTCCATACACAGGACGAGACCAGCCAGCAGGAGGATCGGGAAAATGCCAGGCAGGAGGAGGGCAGGGTGAGTGGCTTGGAGGAGGCTGCAGGCCCAAGTATCTTGGACGTGGTGGCAGGCCCAAGTGGCTTGAACGTGGTGGCAGGCCCAAGTGGGTTGGATGAGGTGGCAGGCCCAAGTGGGTTGGACGAGGTGGCTGGGCGAAGTACCAGATGCCTCCTCTTCGCCTGCGTCCGAGAAGGCAGGTGAGGGATACGAGGGTGCGTGACGCCTCACTAGCCCTCATTCGGGACGCCCATGCAACCCTTCAACAGCCTCCCACTGCTCAGGAGGGATTTGTGACGGTGGTTTTGGCTAAAATGGCAGAAATGACAGTAGACCAGCGCCTCCTCTTTGAGGGACTCCTCATCACCCTCGCAAATCAGGGGGTGAGGGGTCTTCTCACGGAGGACACTGTCATTTGCCGCCATCCCCATCCTCACACACCAGATAACTCCCAACCTCCTCCACCTTCTTCTTCTCATGCTCCTTCTCAACCTCCCCCACCTTCTTCTTCTCATGCTCCTTCTCAACCTCCCCCACCTTCTTCTTCTCATGCTCCTTCTCAACCTCCCCCACCTTCTTCTTCTCATGCTCCATCTCAACATTCTTCTTCCTCTTCTTCTCCTGCTCCTTCTGAACATTCTTCTTCCTCTTCTTCTCCTGCTCCTTCTGAACATTCTTCTTCCTCTTCTTCTCCTGCTCCTTCTGAACATTCTTCTTCCTCTTCTTCTCCTGCTCCTTCTCAACATTCTTCTTCCTCTTCTTCTTCTACTACTCCTGCTCCAGCTCCTTCTACTGCTCCTTCTACTACTCCTCCTCCTTCTACTGCTCCTTCTACTACTCCTCCTCCTTCTACTGCTCCTTCTACTACTCCTCCTCCTTCTACTGCTCTTCCTCCTTCTACTGCTCCTCCTCCTTCTACTCCTCCTCCTTCTACTGCTCCTTCTACTACTCCTCCTCCTTCTAATGCTCCTTCTACTGCTCCTCCTCCTTCTACTGCTCCTCCTCCTTCTACTACTCCTCCTCCTTCTACTGCTCCTCCTCCTTCTAATGCTCCACCTCCTTCTACTACTCCTCCTCCTTCTACTGCTCCACCTCCTCCTCCTCCACCTCCTCCTCCACCACCTTCGTCTACTCATCCTCCACCACCTTCGTCTACTCCTCCTCCTGGCATGAGTACTACCCCTGTGGCACCACCTCCAGCCAGGCAGAAGAGGAAGGCTGCTGAGAAGGCTGCAGAGAAGGTCAAAGAGCAGGCTGCAGGGAAGCCACCAAGGAAGGCCTTGAAGAAATCAAGAAAGTGACTCCCTTACTTCCATGTGGTGTACCAGAGTTCAGGCTGCTATAGTACCACAACCTGGTGACATCTGCCTGCCCTGCTCCAGTTTCTGACCTCGGGGAGTCCAAGACCTTGATGCGTTCCTTCCTGAATGAACCTCTCAAGTCCCCATTTTGGCCTCCAACTGCTCACCAGTCACATCAGGCCACACCTGGCTGTGCACAAATGGCAGCAAGCTCTCCAGTGCTGACTTTTGCTTACTTAATTTATTTTTCAAACCAAAATAAATGGTAAATTTTTATTTTGCAGTTCATACTTGTCCTTGTTTTTTTTTGCTTTAAAATTTAGCTTGTGAGAAGGCAGGTTATGTTTAAAAATTTTTTGGATATAAGGTGTAATTTGAAAGGGACAGATGAGATAAGACAAAGCAATAAGGTTTCTATGGGGGGAACTTGACATTCAAAAAAATAAGAGGATTTGCATTTTTGAGAAATAAAAAATTAAGGTGAATATTAAGAGCAGGATTTAAAACACAGGACCAAAATAAGGTGAGAATATTTAAAAAAAATATTATTGAGATCAGTAAGAAAAAGGTTCCACCAAATTTTAAGGAACTCTGTGTGAATATCCTAAAAAAAGAAAAAAAGAATATTGCTGTTTTGTGCCCTTACAAAAAATTGTGTAAAGCGCTGCAAATAAACAATCAAATAATGTTGGAAGCGAGACGAATGTGCTATCTCCATTCCAAACGCTACTTTTACCGATGTTGTTCTCCAGTGTCTAAGTTTTTCACAGGTTTCTTAGCATACACACGACCGAGTTTCTCGTTGAAAAAACAGCCCGATGAAGAACTCGTCGAGCCAAAATCCACTCCCATCGAGAAAATAGAGAACCTGCTCTCTATTTGCTCAACGAGTTCCTCGGCGGCTCCATCGGGCCGAAAGTGTACACACGACAGAGTTTCTCGACAGAATCCGGCTCTTCACCAAGATTCTCAACGAATTCTGCCGAGAAACTCTGTCGTGTGTACGAGGTCTCACAGTCTCTCTCCATGCCAGGTGGTCCTTTCAGTCCAAACAGCACTGTCAGTCCCGCACCCGGCTTGCCTTAATCCCATCATGCAGACCTGCACATGAGGCATCCGGCCACTCCCTTGTATTATGACATCACACAACATGCTCAGACACCGCCTCCACCAGACCCGCCCCCAACGGCTCCGCCCAAACATACTGTAACAGGCACTTGGATGGTCTCGGTCGGCTCCAGGCCCAAGCTGCGTCACAGCCATATTTTTTTTACTGCCAACCTTTTCCTCTTACTGGCATTTACTGCCAGTAAAAATACTGGTGGTTGGCAACACTGCTCTGGGGAAATCTCAAACGTGCAGTTCATGCAAGACAGCCCAAGAATTTACAGGAACTGGAGGCTTTTTGCCAAGAGGAATGGGCAGCTTTACCATCTGAGAAGATAAAGAGCCTCATTCACAAATACCACAAAAGACTTTAAGCTGTCATTGATGTTAAAGGGGGCAATACACAGTATTAAAGGGGTTGTAAAAGTATTTTTTTTTTCCTAAATAGCTTCCTTTACCTTAGTGCAGTCCTCCTTCACTTACCTCATCCTTCCATTTTGCTTTTAAATGTCCTTATTTCTTCTGATAAATCCTTACTTCCTGTTCTTCTGTCTGTAACTCCACACAGTAATGTGAGGCTTTCTCCCTGGTGTGGAGTGTCGTGCTCGCCCCCTCCCTTGGACTACAGGAGAGTCAGGACGCCCACTAACACACAGCTCTTTTCTATATCTGCAATGTAGAGAGCATCCTGTAGTCCAAAGGAGGGGTGAACACGACACTCCACACCAGGGAGAAAGCCTTGCATTACTGTGTGTAGTTACAGACAGAAAAACAGGAAGTGAGGATTTCTCAAAAGAAATAAGGACATTTAAAAGCAAAATGGAAGGATGAGGTGAGTGAAGGAGGACTGCACTAAGGTAAAGGAAGCTATTTAGGATTTTTTTTTTTACCTTTACAACCCCTTTAACCACTTAAGGACCGCCTCATGTACATATACGTCAGCAGAATGGCACAGGCAGGCACAGGCAGGCACATCAACGTATATATACGTCCTCTGCTTGACGTGGGTCGGGGGTCCGATCGGGACCCCCCCCCCGGTACATGCGGCGGTCCCCGTGGCTTCAGGAGCGATCCGGGACGACGGCACGGCTATTCGTTTATAGCCGCTCTGTCCTGATCGCTCCCCGGAGCTGAAGAACGGGGAGAGCCGTGTGTCGGCGCATCGATCGCGTCATCCCCTTTATAGGGAAGACACGATCGATGACGTCATTCCTACAGCCACACCCCCCTACACTAGTAAACACATACACAGTGATCCCTAAATGTTACAGCGCCACCTGTGTTTAACTCCCAAACTGCTACTGTCATTTTCACAATAAAGAATGCAATTTAAATGCATTTTTTGCTGTGAAAATGACAATTGTCCCAAAAATGTGTCAAAATTGTCCGAAGTGTCCGCCATAATGTCGCAGTCACGAAAAAAATCGCTGATCGCCGCCATTAGTAGTAAAAAAAATAAATAAATAAAAATGCAAAAAAACCATCCCCTATTTTGTAAACACTATAAATTTTGCGCAAACCAACCGATAAACGATTATTGCGATTTTTTTTACCAAAAATAGGTAGAAGAATACGTATCGGCCTAAACTGAGGAAAAAAAAATTTTTATATATGTTTTTGGGGGATATTTATTATAGCAAAAAGTAAAAAATATTGCATTTTTTTCAAAATTGTCGCTCTATTTTTGTTTATAGCGCAAAAAATAAAAACCGCAGAGGTGATCAAATACCACCAAAAGAAAGCTCTATTTGTGGGGAAAAAAATACGCCAATTTTGTTTGGGAGCCACGTCGCACGACCGCGCAATTGTCTGTTAAAGCGACGCAGTCCCGAACTGTAAAAACCCCTTGGGTCTTTAGGATTTAGCATTTTGGTCCGGGGCTTAAGTGGTTAAGAACTGGGGTATGCAGGGCCGTCTTTAATATGGTTTGGGCCCAGGGCAAACATTTTTTTTGGGCCCCCCTCCAGCTTATTTTGGGCCTGGCTGGTTCACATGTATGTTTTGGCGGTCCTCATTTGTGCAGGTACAGCAGCCCATTGATTTGAATGGGCTGCCATGCCTTTGTTTCCTGCAGAAAAAAAGTGCATTCAGCATTTTAAAAATACAGTTGCCTTGAAATCCATTCTGCTTTTGCACCATGCTACTTACCTGCAGTTCTTGCACACACAAACGCACTGTGTTTTTAAAAGCGTGGCCTACATCTAAAAATGCAGCAAGTTTGACAGTGCGGGAACTGCAGATAAGTCACAGCAGACAGCAGAATGGACAGACAGTGCTGTATTTCAGTGCTTGATGGGCATAGGCGTGCCGTGTGCGCAGCCTATTACATGAGGCATGCGCTTTTCTTTGCAGGAAACGCAGGCATGGCTGCCCATTCAAATGAATGGGCTGCTGTGCCTGCGCAAATGTGGGCCGCCAAAACACATACATGTGAACCAGCCAGGCCCAAAATAAGCCCATCAAGCAGTTAAATACAGACAGTAATGTCATGTACTCTGAGGCTTTACTCAGCCTGGACTGCAGGTCTGGTCTGTGATTTAAGGAGTTCCTCTATTTTACACATGGCATGGCATGGGGTCCCATGGCGCTAAAGCAGAATGGACAGACGGTGCTGTGACCCCCATGCCATGCCATGTGTAAAATAGAGGAACTTTTTAAAACACTGACCAGACCTGCAGTGAATCATCAAATATAAAGACTTTGGGCACACTCTACAGAAAACTTCAATTTACAATATAGATTAGCAAACAGTGACATACCTTGAGGAGCAGGACATGAAGAAGTCAGCCTCAGGAAGAGCAAACTGGGGATGTTATAAAATCACATTCTAATTCACTTTTATATGCAAGCAGCACCCAGTGGCAGGAAGGGAGAAGTGCACGTCTAAAGGGAAGTCAGGGGTGCTGTACATTTTAAAACACTGGGAAGGGAAGCAGTACTGTCACTGGCTGCGTGCCGCTGATGATTTTCAGCCTGATTTGTGGGCAGCACAGGGGCTTAACGGGAGGCAGGGCCGCCATCAGGAATTATAGGGCCACTTACACAGCTTCAGGCATGGGCCCCCTGGAGCAGAGAACCGGGATGGGGGGTGCTGCCGCCTGAAATTGAGAAGCAGGGGGGGGGGGGGCTGCCGCAAATTTAGAAGCGGGGGGCCCTTTACAAAAAAAGAAATAAAGAAAGAAATAAAGAAAAATATATATAAAAAAGGGGTGTAGCCATCCGGGGCCCTGGGGACCTCTGGGCCCTTTAATAAAAAGAAAAAAAGAAATAAAAAATATATATAAAAAATATATTTTAAAAAGGGGGTTGCCATCTGGGGCCCTGGGGACCTCTGGGCCCTTTAATATTTTTTTTTAAATAAAAATAAATTACAAAAAAAAGGGGGTTGCCATCCGGGACCTCTGGGCCCTTTAATAAAAAATATATATAAAGAAACATTTATAAAAAAAAAAGGGGGGGGTTGCCATCCAGGGCCCTGGGGACCTCTGGGCCCTTAAATAAAAAAAAAATAAAAAAAATATATAAACAAAAATAAAAAAATAAACATTTATAAAAAAAGATAAAGGGTGTTTGCCACATGGGGACCTCTGAGCCCTTTAATAAAAAAAATATATATATATATATATATATATATATATATATATATATATATATATATATATATATATATATAACAGATTTTTTTTTATAAAAAAAGGGGGGTTGTCATCCGGGGCCCTGGGGAACTATGGGCCCCTGGGGACCCCCAGACCTCTAAAAAAAATTGGCCCTTTAATAAAAAATAAAATAAAAATATATTAAAAAATTGTCCCTTTAATAA
Source organism: Rana temporaria (assembly GCF_905171775.1). Taxonomy (NCBI): domain Eukaryota; kingdom Metazoa; phylum Chordata; class Amphibia; order Anura; family Ranidae; genus Rana; species Rana temporaria. Next base: position 86,885,376 of record NC_053489.1, on the reverse strand, counting down.
AAATATATAATTTTTTTTTTATTTAAAAATAAATAAAAAAAAGGGGGGGTTGCCATCTGGGGCCCTGGGGTCCTCCGGGCCCCAAAGGGGGTTGCTTTGGGCCCCCAACAGTGACAGGGCCCAGGGCACCTGCCCCATTTGCCCTGCGGTAAAGACGGCCCTGGGGGTATGTAAACTTTTTCAGGTTCATTTGGGTAGTTTCTGTTGTGATTATGATTTAAAAAGAGTAAACACAGTTGATTGATAATAAATGGCTTCAGCCAAACACTAACCATGAGTGAAAGAAATGTTTTTGTGTTATCATTCATATTTTCAGAAAAATGGCCAAAAAAATCATAAATTCTGCCAGGGTATGCAAACTTATGAGCACAACTGTATATAATCTTCCCAGTGACAGGTAGTAAGTTAGATTTGGAGACAAACTACCCAATGTTTTGATATCTACCATAGTTCTTATAACCCTCTGTTATTATCTTGATCCACAATCGTACTTCAATCAATCCCAAGGATAACACAATACTTATTTGATCCTCAGCGTGAGCACGCCATTCTCATGCCGCGTACACACGATCATTTTTCAGCATTAAAAAAACTTAGTTTTTCAGCATGTCCAAAAAACGAAGTTTTCCCAACTTCATCATTAACCCTCCTGGCGGTATTCCCGAGCGTGACTCGGGGTGGGTTTTTTATGCTGAAATCGGTAACCCCGAGTCACGCTCGGGGTAAGCTATGCAGAGCCTGCAGCGTGCGCTGGCTTACCTTGTCCTGGATCCAGTGATGTCACCGCGCTGTGTGAGCGAGCGGGACCTCGCTCGATTCACACAGCGTCCTCCTGTGCCGCCGATCTCCGTTCCCTGCGACATTACGACGCATGGGAGCGGAGAACGGCGCCAAATTCAAAAAGGTAAACAAACACAGTACATACAGTATACTGTAATCTTATAGATTACAGTACTGTATGTAAAAAATACACACCCCCCTTGTCCCTAGTGGTCTGCCCAGTGCCCTACATGTACTTTTATATAATAAAAACCTTTCTTTCTCCCTGCAAACTGTAGATTGTCCATAGCAACCAAAAGTGTCCCTTTATGTCAAAAATGAATTAGAATCACTTGCAGAATTGTGCGATAGCGATTTGTGGGGAAATTCGTCATAAAAAAAAAAAAATAATGACAGCGACAATTTTGCAACTGAGCAAATTTCAGTGATTTTGATTTGATTACATTATTGAATAATTTTTATTAGAATTATATTATTATTTGTTATAATTATTTATAATTATTTATTATATTATAATTTTTAATTTTGTTTAAAAAAAAATGTCATACCCGGGATGCCTACTAGTCTCTTGTTTGGTCAGATTTAAGTGAGTTATTTCTAAGAATTACAGGCCTACAGTACAAATCACCAAATTTCCTTGCAAATAATTGTACCGCTTTTGGTACGTAATTCCAGACAGAATCATAGCAAAGCGCGGTGACGTACAACACGTACGACGGCACTATAAAGGGGAAGTTCCATTCGCCTTTGGGCTGCTTTAGCTGATTCCGTGTTACAAGATCATTTTAAATTACGTTTTTTAAAAATGATGTTTTTTTCATGCTGAAAAATTATTGTGCGTACGCGGAAAAACACAATACTCATTTGATCCTCAGCGTGAGCACGCCATTCTTACTTCTGAGGGCTCCTAACTGCTATGGAAACTAAAAGTTTTTTTTTTTATTAAACTGAGAAGGTTTTTTTTTTTGCTCACAGTCAACTCCTACAATACGTTTATCTCCTACAGCAAATCTAAACATATACATTCGCCTTAATAAAATGTCAGAGATAAAGATTACAGCTTGTAAGTAATATTCCATGACTCCCACACTGAACTTTTCATTTCAGCTTCCTTAAAATATATATGATTTTGCCTTCTATTCCTAGATAATAGCATGGTAGGATATTTGCAAACCATTCACCCTGTGCAGACCAGTAGTCATTTCACTGATGAATAAACCCATAATAACACAGAGTGAATGGAACATGGGGAAATGGGCACTTAGGTATATGAACGGTTGCTTGCTTCATCATATTATCAAGACCTTCTCTTTCCTGGGCTTCCAATTACTACAAGGAAAGATCTTCCACGAAATCAGCTATTATCCTGAGTGGCTGATGTCACAGTGTCAACAATGAGGACACACAGATCTGGACAGATTTAAAAGACATTGTAAGAGGAAAATAAAATAACAAAAATACTATGGCCCGGATTCACAGACAGCGGCGCACATTTATGCCGCCGTAGCGTATCTCCTATACGCTACGCCGACGCAGCGCAGAGAGGCATGCACTGAATTCACAAAGCCAGTGCTCCCAAAACTGCACTGGGTTTCCTAGGCGTAAGCCGGCGCAGGTGGAAGTGGGCGTGAGCCATGCAAATGAGGCGTAACCCCATGCAAATGATGGGCCGAGCGCCAGACAGATACGTATAACGAACGGCGCATGCGCCGTCCCGTGGACGCATCCCAGTGCGCATGCTCAGAATCACGTCGGAACTACTCCCTAAGATACGTCGGATCACTGCCTACAGCGTGAACGTAACCTACGCTCAGCTATATTCACGTCCAACGTAAACTACGTAAAATACGCCAGCTTGTGTTCCCTGGTGCAGCCCTTTGCATGAAAAAAAAAAAAGAAGAAATAAAGAAAAATATATATAAAAAAGGGTGGTAGCCATCTGGGGACCTCTGGGCCCTTTAATAAAAAAAAATATATATATACAAATTATTAGGTTTTTTTTATAAAAAGAAATTACAAAAAAGGGGGGTTGCCATCTGGGACCTCTGGGCCCTTTCATAATAATAAATAAAATAAAAAAATATATACAAAAAAAATAAAATAAACATTTATAAAAAAAAAAAAAATTAAAACAAGTTCCTAGTTTTTTAACCGATGGATAAAAAAAACGATGGGGCCCACACACAATCGGTTAGTCTGATGAAAACGGTCCATCAGACCGTTTTCATCAGACAAACCGATCGTGTGTACACGGCATAACTCATGATTTTATTCTATAATATCGTCTCCGATTCAGTTTCTCATCATTGTGGTTTTCCTGATATTTCTTTAAAGCGGAGTTCCACCCTAAAGTGGAACTTCCGCTCATCGGATTCCTCCCCCCCCTCCCCCCCTCCGGTGCCACTATTCCCCACTTCCGGCAGTCCGGCTGCGGCCATGACGGTCGGGCTAATAGGCGAGAGGAGCGGGCCTCGCGCATGCGCAGTAGGGTTCCCGGCGTAAAGCCGAAAGGCTACACTGCTGGGTTCCCTTACCCGCAATGGCGACGGCAGTACCCGACAGCTGATGGGAAACATCAGCTGCGGTGCCGACATCGAGGGACACCAGGACAGGTAAGTGTCCAGTTATTAAAAGCCAGCAGCTGTAGTATGTGTAGCTGCTACTGTACATAGTTACATAGTTAGTCAGGTTGAAAAAAGTCCATCAGGTTCCACCATAAGAAATAAAATAATAATAATATCGTACAATCCCATATACACAATTCTATACCCACAGTTGATCCAGAGGAAGGCAAAAAACCCCAGCAAATCATGATCCAATTTGCTAAAGGAGGGGAAAAAATTCCTTCCTGATCCCCGAGAGGCAATCGTATTTTCCCCAGATCAACTTTACCTATAAATGTTAGTACCCAGTTATATTCTGTACATTTAGGAAAGTATCCAGGCCTTTCTTAAAGCAATCTACTGAGCTGGCCCGAACCGCCTCTGGAGGGAGTCTGTTACACGTTTTCCCAGCTCTTGCTGTGAAGAAACTTTTCCGTATTTGGAGATGAAATCTTTTTCCGTCTAGACGTAAAGAATGCCCTCTTGTCCTCAGTGTTGACCGTAAAGTGAATAACTCAACACCAAGTTCACTATATGGACCCCTTATATATTTGTACATGTTGATTATATCCCCCATTAAAAGGTGCTGGCTTTTAATGATTTTTTTTTGGCCGAAACACCCCTTTAATTCTGCTTATTAATTTTATTTTTATTATTATTATTAAAATCTTTATTAAACGTCCTTACCTTCTGTTTTTTGTTTTAAACCATATCCATCCCCCCCTTCCCACCCCTCCCCCTGATGCCGCGTACACACGGTCATTTTTTGTGATGAAAAAAAAAACGTCATTTTTAAAAACGTCATTTTTAAAAAAAACGATGGTGTGTAGGCAACCTCGTTTTTTAAAATGAAGTTTGAAAAACTTCGTTTTTTTTCATGAGAAGACAAAAAACGACCGTGTGTACGCGACATCATGGTTTGTTTTCTCCTTTCTCTCTTGTTTTATTGCCTGTTGTCCTCTATAATTTTTTCCAGGTATTTCTCCAAAGTTTTAAAGTCTCTCCACTGCCCCCAGGTTCTGTTGTATTTGTCAAGTTGCCCCATGTCACTGCTACATAAGTATTCAATTTTGTTGTAATTTCCGACTCTTTCAAACCATTCCTTTATGTCTGGTCTCCTTGCGCTTAATCAATTTTTTGGTATCAGTCCTTTTCAGCCTTTATCAATGTTGCGATTAATGTTCTTCTATAGCTTTTGTTTGCGTTTTTTAATTTGTGGAATAGACACGCCTGTATATCATTAGGTACCTTTTCTCCTGTTATTGCTTCTATAAATTCCTGGATTTCCTGCCAATAGTCCTTTATCTTTGGGCAATCCCACCATATGTGTGTCGTCGTTCCAATCTGGCTGCACTCCCTCTAGATCCCCGTTCTGGCAGGGGAGTAGAGAGGAGAGATCTGCTGTTCCTAGTGATCAGGAAAAGCAATCTCTCTCCTCCTCCAGTCCGTACACTCCCCCCCCCACCCACAGTTAGAAACAACTCCCTAGGGAACACTTAACTCATTGATCGCCCCCTAGTGTTAACCCCTTCCATGCCAGTGACATTTATACAGTAATCAGTGGCTATTTTTAGCTCTGATCGCTGTATAAATGTCAATGGTCCCAAAAATGTGTCAAATCCTTCCACTACAATATCGCAGTCCCGCTAAAAATCGCAGATCGCCGCCATTACTAGTAAAAAATAAATAAATAATAAAACTGCCATAAATCTATCCCCTATTTTGTAGAAGCTATAACTATAGCAATATTCGCTTATTGCGATTTTTTTTTACCAAAAATATGTAGAAGAATACATATTGGCCTAAACTGATAAAGAAAATTTTTGGGGGGATATTTATTATAGCAAAAAGTAAATAGATATACCGGTAGTTATTTTTTTCAAAATTGTCACACTTTTTTTGTTAAAACCGCAGAGGTGATCAAATGCTACCAAAAGAAAGCTCTATTTGTGGGGAAAAAAGGATATTAATTGTTTCAGTACAGCGTTGCACAATTGTTAGTTAAAACGGGTCAGTGCCATATCGCAAAAAATGTCCTGGTCATCAAGGGGGTAAATCCTTCCGGTCATTAAGTGGCTAATAATGCATAGTGATACTGGCACACCTTGAGATAGAAGGAAAAGTGTTGTTGTGCAGATCGCCAATTTTCTAATGTCTTTGTGTGTCATTGTTGAATTCCATATTAGTATTAATTGCAAAAGCAAACATGTATTATATTGCAGCTTAGCAATTCTTAGATGTGATAGCTGCATTCATTTAATTTGTTTAGGCTTTCTTTCTCTTATTTTCACCTGGTGATCCAGCCAGTAAGTCTATTGTTTCTCACAAGAACAAGCTCTCCTGCAGATGTAGCAGTTAGAGGGATGGAAAACACCATTTAATACTGACAGAGGTGCTTACAATGATCAGCTTATTTATGTAAAACTCTTAACACTAAAAGGAAAAAACTTAACCTAAAAACCATGGGGGTAATCCACAAAGATCCGGCGTAACTTAATTTTTCCCATTTAAGTTACACTGCCTTAAAATTTCTACCTAAGTGCCAGATCCACAAAGCACTTACCTAGAAATTTTTGGCTGTGTAACTTAAATTCCGCCGGCGCAAGGCGTTCCTATTTTCATGGGGGCGATTCCCATTTAAATTAGGCACGCTCCCGCGCCGGCCGTACTGCGCATGCTCGTGACGTCATTTTCCCGACGTGCATAGCGTGAAATTACGTTACGCCAAGCTTTGTGGATTGCGACAGGTCAATAAAGTTGCGTCGGGAAAAAAAAAAAGATACGGCACGAAAAAAAATTCAAAACAAAAAAAAAATTGCGTCGCTGGACAGAAGGGTCTGTTTTTACATGGTGTAAACAGTTTACACTTTGTAAAAGCAGCCCTAATTTTGCGTTTGCAAACTAAAACTTCCGGAGAAAAAACGAAGCTGAAAAGCTTCGTGGATCTCCGTAAGTGCTAATTTGCATACCCGAGGCGGCATTTCGACACGAAATGCCCCCAGCGGCGGATGCAGTACTGCATCCTAAGATCCGGCAGTGTAAGCCCCTTACACATGTCGGATCTTCTGCCTAACTATGGAAAACTGATTTTGTGGATCAATTCTATAGTTAGAAACAGGGATACGATGGCGTAACAGCAGTTACGCCGGCGTATCCCTTTTGAGGATCTGGCCCCATAAACTTAACTTATTAACTGGTGTTTGACTTCAGCTTGTTTAGTGATTGACAATGCTGTAGTCCAAAGGTGCCCCTGTGCTACTTTGTTCATAGTGTTGGCACTCTAATACGGAAGGTGTAAAGTGGGAGTAAACCCCCATCTCTGACTTTTACCTATAGGTATGCCTATAATAAGGGTTACCTATATATAGGTAGTGTAAATACAGTATCTCCTAAACATGTACCGTTTAGGAGATATTTACTATACATGCAACCAGGGCCGTTCCTTCAGAGCCCTGTGCCATAAACACCAGCTCTTGCAGCGCATGCGCGGGAGTGACATCATCACGGCTCCAGCCAGTCACACAGCCAGAGTCCGCAAACCCAGAAAGAAGACAAGTGAAGATAAAAGCATCTGCAGCGGTGACAGCTTGGCACTGGAAGAACTTCATTTTAATACATGTTTAACATAATGTGCTAGTATGCAATGCATACTAGCACATTATGACATTACCTTGCAGGGTACAAAAAAAGCCCAGCGGTTTACTACCACTTTAAAGGGTTATTTCATCTTACAGAAAAAATGTAAAGGTGACCTAACGATGCACACCCTCCCCACCCCCCGGTGCTGTACTTTCCTGAGCTGTCAGCACCCCTGCAGCATGCCCAGTAGTCCAAGGTTTTGACATTCACACTCTTCTCCCTCTTCTCTATCAGCTCTTCTGGGACACCTTGCACTCACAGGATGCACTTAATCTTTTGGGTTGAATGACTCTGGGGGCCAGATTCTCGTAGTTTGGCGTAACTTTGTGCGGGCGTAACGTAACCTATTTACGTTACGCCTCCGCAACTTGGACGGGCAAGTGCTGTATTCTCAAAGCACTTGCTCCGTAAGTTGCGGCGGCGTAGCGTAAATAGGCCGGCGTAAGCCCGCCTAATTCAAATTTGGAACAGGGGGGCGTGTTTTATGTAAATGTTCTGTGACCCGACGTGATTGACGTTTTTCACGAACGGCGCATGTGCCGTCCGTGGAAATCTACCAGTGTGCATTGCTCCTAATACGCCGCAAGGACGTATTGGTTTTGATGTGAACGTAAATTACGTCCAGCCCCATTCACGGACGAGTTACGCAAACGACGTAAAATTTTCAAATTTCGACGCGGGAACGACGGCCATACTTAACATTGGTACGCCGCACTTACGCCACCACATAGCAGGGGTAACTTTACACCGGGAAAAGCCTAATGTAAACGGTGTATCTGTACTGCGTCGGCCGGGCGTACATTCGTGATTAGCTGATTTACATATTTCGAAGCGTAAATCAGCGTACACGCCCCTAGCGGCCAGCGTAAATATACAGTTACGATCCGACGGCGTAAGAGACTTACGCCTGTCGGATCTAATAGAAATCTATGCGTAACTGATTCTAAGAATCAGGCGCATAGATACGACCGGCCAGACTCAGAGATACGACGGTGTATCTGGAGATACGCCGTTGTATCTCTTTTGAGAATCTGGCCCTGGGTGTCATTCAATCTGGAAGACTGAGGACATCTATTGGAAGATATTAATTATTGTGGGGATCAGCACTAGAGTGGAGGTGAGTAGTCCGTAGTCGGCTCATAGACATGAGTGGGGCTGTACACCGATTGTCCCAGATTTTAGAGTACAAGCAGGGGACAGAAAAAAAACATATCTTACACTAAAGGAATTTAAAAAGCTTGAAAGACCCCTATGCAGGTTGGGCATGCAGCTCCATATCTTACTGTATGGATATTGTCCAGTCATTCTCAATGTCTAGTTGGTCACTAAAAAATGCAAAAAAAACTTTTTTGTCTCCAACCACAAATTCTAAAGTGCAGGACAAACTCATTGTTTAAATGTGTAAGGAGTTATATGCACCTGTGCACTACTAGTTATACATTTCTTTTAGATGCCAAAGCTCAGTTAAATTTAATGCAACACACGCTGGAGGTCTTCAATGGAGTTCAACAAGTCTGTGCTTCTTGTGGGTTGCTGTACTAATAGGAAGGAAGAGGCTACTTGCAAGGCACTGTGTCTAGTGAGTAAATTTCAGGTAGGGTAGAGGAAATTTGTGCTAGCGGCAGGTCCTGGGGAGTGGGGGGGGGGGGGGGATGTATTGGGAGAAGGGGAGATTTTTGCTGACTTCTGCACACTATGATTTATTAAAGGCAAATATACTGTGCACTGCAAGTGAACTCTGCTGTTTTGTATCATCCAATCATGTACAAACAAACATGCTGTTTTTTTATTTTTCTTTGCATGTGATTAAGTATCCTTTGCAAAGTTTTATCTTATTTACTAAGCTGTGGAGCAAGTGTAAGTCTTTGAAGAGGCTGGTGCTGTAGTCTATTGCCAGCTATCCCTTTTGAAAAAGAGCTCCTATACTTCCTGATTTCCTTGCTTGTTGACCCACATTGATCTGACTATTGTCTTGCCTGCCCATGACCTCTGTCTGGACCTGACTACTCCTTTGCTTGCCACCTGCCCAGGACCTCTGCCTGGACCTGACTACTCTCTTGCCTGCCACCTGCCCATGACCTCTGCCTGGACTTGACTACTCTCTTGCCTGCCACCTGCCCATGACCTTTGCCTGGTCCTGACTACTCTTTTGCCTGCCAGTAGCCCAGGACCTCTGCCTGGACCTGACTACTGACCACCTCTGTCTGGACCTGACTACTTCTTTGCTTGCCACCTGCCCATGACCTCTGCCTGGTCCTGACTACTCTCTTGCCTACCACCTGCCCATGACCTCTGCCTGGACCTGACTACTCTCTTGCCTGCCACCTGCCCATGGCCTCTGCCTGGACTTGACTACTCTCTTGCCTGCCACCTGCCCATGACCTCTGCCTGGACTTGACTACTCTCTTGCCTGCCACCTGCCCATGACCTCTGCCTGGTCCTGACTACTGTCTTGCCTGCCACCTGCCCATGAATGAATGACTTGAATAGCGCAACGCATGCAAACTGAATCACCTCTGGGCGCTTTTTCCAGCCAGTATCTGCTTGGCTGGTGCGGTCATTTTTACCCCGTAGGATCATGACACGCTAGGGACACACAGTCATACACACATATATACTGGGCCAATTTTGGACGAGATCCAATTTACCTACCAGCATGTCTTTGGAGTGTGGGAGGAAACCGGAGTACGCGGAGGAAACCCACGCAGACACAGGGAGAACATGCAAACTCCAGGCAGATGGTGTCGTGGTTGGGATTCGAACCAGCGAACCTTTTGCTGCTAGGCGAAAGTGCTACTCACTGCACCATGACCTCTGCCTGGACTTGACTACTCTCTTGCCTGCCACCTGCCCATGACCTTTGCCTTGTCCTGACTACTCTTTTGCCTGCCAGTAGCCCAGGACCTCTGCCTGGACCCGACTACTTACCACCTGCCCACACAATCTCTGACCTGACTACTCTTCTTCCTAGCATTTTATGTTCAGTCTCCACTTTACAACCATTTTGTTCCAGCTACCTCCTTGGTGGAATAATCCTAAGGGTCATGACCTGGTGAAAGCTTGCAGCAAAAAACTGTGACTACTCAGGGTTAATCCTGAGCCCTGCACTCTATGCTGCACATCATTGCTCTTCTCAGGGAGCCCAAGGGTGCCCCAGGTCTTTTTCAATCCTAGCAATGCCCCTGTATTGGTGAATAGGTAACAGGTACTATCGGTAGCTCTAGTGAAGACCAGCTGCCGCTAAGAATCTGTGCCTCAGCCTGCGTCACCAGCCAGTGGTTCCATAACAGCATTATATAATCATGAGCCCTGCACTCTATGCTACACATCATTGCTCTTCTCAGGGAAACCAAGGGTGCCCCAGGTCTTTCGCAATCCCAGCAATGTCCTTGTATCAGTGAATAGGTAACAGGTCCAAAGGAGCCCATAATATGTTTACTGAGCAGATCGCTTTATCCAGCAGCAAGTAGATGGTTGCTGGAAAAAAAAATGGTTTAGATATGCCTAAATTGGTTCAAAGCTCAACCTGGGTGAGCAGATCCCTTAATTAACTAACAATAGCTGTTTTATTTAGTAAAAAGGGAGTAATGAGGAAAACTAAACCCACCTCACTACACTTACAATTCCTTTTCCTTGGATAACATTTCACGTGAATTACCAGTCTGTAAAAAAAGAAGGTATGAATTAATCAAATATATGAAATGAGTTTAATAGAGCCTGAATAACTTAAGGTTACTATGACAATATGCCCTGAAAGCACCTGGCTTGTAGATGGGAATCATCATGTTCTGGAAACCTGATCTCGTTAGGAGAATCTCAGGTACAACTGTATTTAATTAGAAGATTATTCTGATCAGATATAGAACTCCCATATGCTTCTGTTTTCCCAGGTCATCCTTGTTCTTTGCTTGTGGAATTGGCAGCATTGGCTGATTATTGATGCTGCCAGATTCACGCAATGGGTTCATAGCTGGTGAAGAATACATCAGTACCGTATTTATCGCGGTATACCGCGCACCCCTAAAGTTGCCCCGAATCCTGTGGAAAAAAAGTTTTTTTTTGTACTTACAGTTTTGGTGTCTTGCGCGGCGTCCATCGGCTGCCTTGTCGGGTCCGGCGTCCGTCTGCGGCTTCGGGTGTCCTCTTCGTCGGGTACGGGTCCTTCTGCGGCTTCCAGGGGTCCTCTTCGTCGGGTCCGGCGTCAGTCTGCGGCTTCGGGTGTCCTCTTCGTCGGGTACGGGTCCTTCTGCGGCTTCCGGGGGTCCTCTTCGTCGGGTCCGGCGTCCTTCTGCGGCGTCCTCGCGTCCTCCCCGCTCGTTTCCCGCGCCGAGTTTGAATACTGCGCCGACATATACCGAGCGCAGTACACTCGTGTATCATCGGGCAGGCTCGGCAACTCTCGCGCTGACGTCCTGTACACTCAGGACGTCAGCGTGAGAAGCGCCGAGACTGCCCGAAGATACACAAGTGTACTGCGCTCGGTATATGCCGGCGCAGTATTCAAACTCGTGGCGGGAAAGCGGGTATCGGCGTATACCGCGCACCCACGATTTTGCCCTGATTTTCAGGACAAAATAGTGCGCGGTATACGCCGATAAATATGGTACTTTGTGATTTATCTGGCTATGGAAGTAGAAAAAAAACTAAAGTGAATAAGAAGCCTTAAAAATAGAGAAACATTTTTAGATCTGTTTCTGTTTTCTATTCCGTGAGATGTATGCCACAGGTGGTTCCCTGTACAATGCCTAGGGAATAATGCCGCGTACACACGATCATTTTTCAGCATGAAAAAAAACATTGTTTTTCAGCATGTGGAAAAAACTACGTTTTCCCAGCTTCATCATTAAAACGATGTTGCCTACACACCACCGTTTTTAAAAAATGATCTAGCAAAGCGCGGTGACGTACAACACGTACGACGGCACTATAAAGTTCCATTCGCCTTTGGGCTGCTTCGCTTTAACTGAGAATTGCGCGGTCGTGCGACGTGGCTCCCAAACAAAATTGACGTCCTTTTTTTCCCACAAATAGAGCTTTCTTTTGGTGGTATTTGATCACCTCTGCTGTTTTTATTTTTTGCGCTATAAACAAAAATAGAGCGACAATTTTGAAAAAAAGAAAAACATTTTTTTACTTGTTGCTATAATAAATAGCTCCATTTTTTTTTTTTTTTTTTTTAATCCCCAGTCTAGGCCGATACGTATTCTACATATTTTTAGTAAAAAAAAAAAAAAATCGCAATAAGCGCAAAAGTTATAGCGCCTACAAAATAAGGGACAGAATTATTATTTTTTATTATTTTTTTTTTACTAGTAATGGCGGCGATCTGCGATTTTTATTGCGACTGCGACATTATGGCGGACACATCGGACACTTTTGACACATTTTTGGCACCATTCACATTTATACTGCAATCACTGCTCTAAATATGCACTAATTACTGTATAAATGTGACTGGCAGGGAAGGGGTTAACACTAGGGGGTGAGGAAGGGGTTAAATGTATTCCCTATATAGTGTTCTAACTGTGGGGGAAGGGGGGTGACTGGGGGAGGTGACCGATCTGTATCTCTATGTACAAGAGACACAGATCGGTCTCCTCTCTCCCTGACAGTACCGCTGTCTGTGAGACCCGGCAATGAGAAATGATCTCATATGTAAACATATGAGATCATCTCTCATTGGCCGCACAGATCGCCTAGCAAACGGCCACTCCGATTGGCCGTTCACGGCGATCTGTGATTGGCTGTGTCCAAGGGACACGGCCAGCACAGAAGTTCAAGCGCGCAGCGGGGAACGCGAAAAGGGGCGGACGTCAAATGATGGCGCCCCAGAGAAGTAGAACCACCCTGCGGCCGTATATAGTCGTACGGCCGTCGGGAAGTGGTTAAATAAAATTTTTGAAAAACAAGGTTTTTTTCATGCCGAAAAATGATCGTGTGTACGCGGCATAAGGAGAATTTAGATTGTTTCATAGTAAAAGTGACCCTGTCATACCTCCCAACTTTTTGAGATGGGAATGAGAGACCCCTATCAGCAAAAGTATGCAGGCATAGGACACACCTCTGACCACGCCCCCTTAAAGGAGAATTGTACGGAAAAAAACAAGATTGGTTAAACGCACAAGTGCTTTTTTTTTACCACTACTATTCCTTTAAATTGGGTTTTTGGCGGTTACAAATGCAACAATTTAAAAAATCAGATGAAAGGTTTTGTGCTGAAAAACACTTTTTGATAAATAAATTGCGCATTTTATATACATCTATATAGATCAGACCAGAATGAGGGACAAATAAGGAGGAATGATGGACAGAGAGACATTGCTCTAAATCAGGGACAGGCCCTCGAAATCAGGGACAGTTGAGATCTATTCCCTGTGACTATGGCTGCAGATACCTGCAAATCTCATTCACTTCTGCTAAGATAGAATGTTGACTTTTCTTCCCAATATAAATTTTTATTCATTTTCTCATTTTCCAAAAGAAATTCAGAACAGGTACAGAGCAACTGCAGTCACAGTAGACCATAATACAAGCTCGCAGGCTGTGCGATGATAATCACAATCCCATCTGTAGCATAAACATATAAACATAAAACCTTCAGACTGTCCTAGCAGATCCATATCGTAACGTAGTACTCCTATGATTAGATCATAAACTTTCCTGAGCCCGGGTATTAATACCCGGTACCTTATCTTGCTCAATCCATCTCATAGTCAGTCAAGGGTTTATGTAGGATAAGCGTCCTTTCCGCCATCTAATACACAGCCTCTAAAGAGCTGATCAGCAGACTGTCAGTTGGGGAAACCAAGAAATATAGCAAGCAGAAAGAAGAAGAAAGAAAAAGAAAAGGGGGAGAGGGGGTTGTGTTCAGCACAGAAGTGATGGATATGTAACGGCCATTGGCGTCTCGCCCCTGGCCGCTATCAGGAGGTTCTTTAAGAGTTCAGCAAGGCTTGCCCTTCATCGGATTTCAGAGAGAATCTGAGAATATTTTGTGTTTGCCCTTCAGTGAAAGTCTGTTTCAGGTCACGTTCCCAAGTTCGTAAAAACACCAGGTCAGGTGGTGTTGATGGGGTGTTAAGTAGAGAGTATATTTTCGTGAGTACTCCGTTCTTTACAGTAATTTTCAAATGTTGTCAGGCCACGGGTAAATTGTATTTGGTCTGGTATTGAGTGGAGAAAGTGATGTAACCGTATGGCTTTCCAAAACGAGAGATGGAAGCCACCCGTATTGCTTGTCAGGGTTTGGATCGATGGCCACTGATCGACGTCTACAAAGTTTAAAGCACAGTCTCTACCCGCCGCCTCGAGTTCCCCATAGTCCGATCGGGTCAGACCATGTGTAAACGCCGGATTGCCGAGAATTGGAAATAGTGGGGACATCCTTGATATCAGGGAGGCAGTGTTTACTACCAACGAACACACCCGTAGCGTCGCACCTATGGTGGGGGGTGTCTTCATATCCACAGGGAGTTGGTCATAACGCCATACTGCCCCCTTCAGCGGAATACGTACCTGATCGCGTTCTATTTGCGTCCACAGTTTGAGTTGTACATGCCTGTTCCAGTCAATGATTCTTCCTAGATGTACAGCCAGATAGTAATTTTTAATGTCTGGAAGCCTCCCTGATATTTTGGGAGAGTCAGGTATCTTATGCGTAGCCGCGGTTTCCTGTTTCCTGTGAGCCCATACAAATTTGGCAAAGAAGGATTGTACTTGTCGGAAGTATAGAGCTGGGATCTTGATTGGTAGTGCTTGGAACAAGTACAAACATTTTCGGGAGAATGCACATCTTAAGGAGATTGCATCTCTCAAACCAGGAGAGGAGCCCCCTATTCCACTCCTCAAGCAGTCCCTTTTGTTAGCATTGGGGGGAAGTTGAGTTCAAAAGTGTGTGACAAGTCGCTTGGGATATACGTCTCCAAGTAATTAAGGTGGCTATCTGACCACTTGAACTTGAATTTCGATTTTAGAGGGGACAGGGCGCCCGAGGTCATGTTGATACCCATGGCCTCAGACTTGTCAAAATTAATTTTCAGATTAGACATTAGTCCCCGTATCTATTAAATTCTTTAATCAGGTTTGGAAGGGATACCACAGGATTGGTAAGAAAGAATAGGAGGTCATCTGCATATGCCAAAATCTTGTGTTGGCCTTGATCTATCGTGATACCTGTTATATCTGGATTCTGACGGATCATACATAGGAATGGCTCCAGAACTAGGGTGAAGAGAAGGGGGGACAGAGGGCAGCCCTGCCTGGTACCGTTGGAGATCGTAAATGGCTCGGAGAGGACACCATTGGCTTTAACTTGGGCCGTCAGCTCTGAGTAAATATAAGAGATCCATTTTAGCATTTTACTACCCAATCCAATGTGCCTAAGGACAGAGAGCATAAATTCCCAGCTAACCCGGTCAAAGTCTTTCTCAGCATTCGTGCTGAGAAATACACAGGGTGTTTTGAGCAGTTTGGCCCTATGTATCAGGTTAATGACTTTGGTGGTATTGTCCCTGGCTTCCCTAGAGGGGACAAACCCCACTTGGTCTAGATGTATAAGGTCCATCATGTGTTGAGATAGTCTATTGGCCAGGATTTTTGTGAAAAATTTAAGATCTACATTCAAAATATGGGATATGGGTCTGTCGATGCGGCAAGCGGCGTGGTCCTTAACCTCCCTCCGAATGAGCTAAATATGGGCCCTCTTGGTATCCCTCTGAAGGTGTCCTCCGTCTGCGAGATTGTTAAACACTTTGACCATATAAGGGCCAAACACCGGCAAGAGGGCTCGATAATATTGTAGGGTAAAACCATCTGGGCCTGGCGCCTTACCCGGTTTCATGCCCTTGATGGCACTCTGCAGTTCCACCAATGTAATAGGTTCCTCCAAGGCTGCCCCTGTCTCCTCCGAGAGTTTAGGGATGTCCGATTGGGTTAGATAGTCCCTCATATCAGAGTCACTTGTGTGTTGTCTTGGGAGGTTGTATAGGGAAAAGTAGAATTCCTGAAATTCACTCGCGATTTGGGAGGGCATGACCTTTTTTTCTCCCGAAGGGGAGATAATTTGGGGTATATAGGCTTGTGCCTCTGCTTTTTGACTGCATTAGCATAACAGTTTGACTGCATAACAGTTTCCCACATTTGTTTCCCGATTCGTATGATAATTTCCGACAGGTCTGGAGTGCTGCTTTGGCCTTGTAGTGCAGCAGATCTACTGTTTGTCTTCTAACCGTCAGGAGTTCTGTTTCTAATAAGGGAGTTGGATTGTGTTTGTGTTTTGCTTCAAGATCCCTGATCTTGTCCAAGAGCAGCAGAAGTTGTTTATCTCAGTCACGTTTGATACATGCACAGCGTTTTATGAGGACCCCCCTAATAACGGTTTTGTGGGCTTCCCACAGTATGCCCGGGTCACAGTCTGCCACGTCATTGGTTTGGAAGTAGTTTGTCAGCTCAGCGGTCACATCCGCCAGCACCGTAGCGTCCTGCAGTAGGCTTTTGTTCAGTCTCCAAAACCGTGTTCGAGATGTCGAGGTCCGCGAGAGGGAGTAACGCATCGTTATGGGAGCATGATCCGACCAGGTGACATTCCCTATCACCGGGTCATATGCTGCCTCTAGGTTGCAGTGCGGTATCAGGAAGTAATCTATACGTGAGTATGTTTTGTGTGGGGAATGGTGAAGTCTCCATATGTCCAGAAGTTGGGCATTATGTAGAGCTCTCGAGATGTTCCTATGCAAGTTAGTTCTCAAATAGGAGGTACCTGAGGATGTGTCTATAGTAGGGACCAGTGGAACATTAAAGTTACCTCCTACAATTAGGTGTCCCTCCATAAAGTCCATCAAGAGGGACAGAGTACTGCGTATAAAGATATCTTGTCTCTCATTTGGTACATAGACCGTGGCCAATGTCACAAGCACGTCCCCTATAAGACTCTTAGGAAACATGTACCGGCCCTCGTGGTCTATTCTAGAATCGTGGAGAGTCCAGGGTACTTTTCCTGCCAGGAGTATAGATACCCCTTTGGATTTGTTTGTGTGATTCGTGGCATGGTAGGTTATGGGATAGTAACGATTATTTAAGCATGGTGAAGAGCCCGTTTTAAAGTGGGTCTCTTGAATAAAAGCTACATCGGCTCTAGCCCTTTTAACCCCCCTGGCGGTATTCCCAAGTCTTTCTCTGGGTTAGATTTTCATGCTGCGAGCGGTAACCCCGAGTCAGACTCGGGCTCGCCTCGCTGGATCCACAGGCACTGTTTACTTACCTTGTCCCTGGATCCAGCGATGCCACCGCGCTGTGTGAGCGAGCGGGACCTCACTCGATTCACACAGCGTCCTCCTGTGCCGCCGATCTCCGTTCCCTGTGACGTTACGATGCACGGGAGCGGAGAACGGCGCCAAATTCAAAAACGTAAACAAACACATTACATACAGTATACTATAATCTTATAGATTACAGTACTGTATGTAAAAAATACACACCCCCCTTGTCCCTAGTGGTCTCCCCAGTGCCCTACATGTACTTTTATATAATAAAAACTTTTCTTTCTGCCTGAAAACTGTAGATTATAATTATATTATTATTTGTTATAATTATTTATAATTATTTATTATATTATAATTTATAATTTTGTTTTTAAAAAAATGTCATACCCGGGATGCCTATTAGACTCTGGTTTGGTCAGATTTAAGTGAGTTATTTCTAAAAATTACAGGCCTACAATATAAAACGCCAAATTTCCTTGCAAATAATGGTATCGCTTTCAGCACCTTTTTTCTGAAAGAATCATACCGCCAGGGAGGTTAAGGTCATTCAGGAGCATGCAACGCTTCTCCGGTATGTTTAGCCCTTTGGCGTTCAGTGAGAAAAGAGTGATGTGATCCGTGCCGAAGGGGAAGGGGGCGGGGTATAACAGAGAGGAGTGGGGTAAGGAAATGTAGAAAACATAGATAGAGGGAGAATATAGAAAGATAAGAAAATAAACCAAGCTCGGAAACGAGCTAGGTGAGCAATAGATGCTCAAAAATATCTCGTTTACAATTGATCGTTAAAACACAACCAATCGCAATGCAGAAATCTGCAGTAAAGCACACTCCGGGCAACGTCAGGTGCTGTGCTTCGGCCTAGTGGAGAAGGGGTTAGACTACAACCGAGGGAGTACTCCCGGCCTCGCCCAGACCCACCAGCCCCAGAGCTGGATTCAGATACATTGGAGTATCTTTCGGCGCGGCATAACGTATCTCAGATACGGTACGCCGCCGTAACTTAGGGCGCAAGTTCCGTATGCAGAAAGAACTTGCGCCCTTAGTTATGGCGGCTTAACGTCTGTGGTCCAGCGTAAGCCCGCCTAATTCAAATGGGGATGATGTGGGCGTGTTTTATTCAAATGAATGGTGACCCCGCGTATTTTACATTTTTTACGAACGGCGCATGCGCCGTTCGTGAAAGAATCCCAGTGCGCATGCTCGAAATTACGCCACAAATCATCATTGCTTTAGACGTGAACGGAACATACGTACAGCCCTATTCGTGAACGACTTACGCAAACTACGTAAAATTTTCAAAACTTGACGCGGGAACGACGTCCATACTTAACATAGGATACGCCTCATATAGCAGGGGTAACTTTACGCCGGAAAAAGCCTAACGTAAACGATGTAACAAAATGCGCCGGGCGGACGTATGTTTCTGAATCGGCGTATCTATCTAATTAGCATATTCATTGTGTAAATATACGGAAGCGCCACCTAGCGGCCAGCGTAAATATGCAGCCTAAGATACGACGGTGTAAGACACTTGCGCCGGTCGGATCTTAGGGAAATTCTGACGTATCTATCTTTCTGAATACAGAAAGAAGATACGCCGGCGCTTCATAGCACTTACGCCGGCGTATCAATAGATACGCCGGCGTAAAGGCTATCTGAATCCGGCCCCCAGTGTATAACTTGGGCATGTATTTCGTGTGCACTTTGCAACGTGCAGTTGCACTCTGCAAGAGCAGTTGCTCCAGAGCTTAGCAAATGAGCAGAAGCTCTGCTGACTTCCATCATCCAATCATGTGCAAGCACAAATTATTGGATATTCTTTGCAAAGTGAAGCTTTACCTAATTTACTAAGCTCTGTAGCAACTGCACTTTCAGAGTGCAACGTCTGTTTGCCTTTAGTAAATCAAACCTAATGTACAGTGTTAACCACTTCAGCCCAGAGCACTTTTTGTGGTACGCAACTGCGTTGCTTACACTGACAATTGCACGGTCGTGCAACGTGGCTCCCAAACAAAATTAACATCCTTTTTTTTCCCACAAATAGAGCTTTCTTTTTGTGGTATTTGATGACCTCTGCTGTTTTTTATTTTTTGCACTATAAACAAAAAAAGCGACAATTTAGAATTTTTTACTTTCTGCTATAATAAATATCCCAAAATAATACATACATTTTTTTTCCCAAGAGTTTAAGCCAATATGTATTCTCCTACATATTTTTGGTAAAAAAAAGAATCGCAATATTGATTGGTTTGCGCAAAAGTTATAGCGTCTACAAAATAGGGGATAGTTTTATGCAATTTTTATTTTATATATATATTTTTACTAGTAATGGTGGCGATCTGTGATTTTTATCGTGACTGCCATATTGTGTCGGACAGATCAGACACTTTTGACACTATTTTGGGACCATTGTCATTTATACAGTGATCAGTGCTATAAAAATGCACTGATTACTGTGTAAATGACACTGGCAGGGAAGGGGTTAACCACTAGGGGGCGAGCAAGGGTTTAAGTGTGTCCTAGGGAGTGATTCTAACGGTGGGGGGGCTGGGCTACAAGTGACACGACAGTAATCACTTCTCCCGATGAGAGGGAGCAGTAGATCACTGTCCTGTCACTAGGCAGAACAGGGAAATGCCTTGTTTACATAGGCATCTCCTTGTTCTGCTGCTTCATGACACGATCGCGGGCCCCCCGGCAGATATCGAGTCCGCAGGTCCCGCGGGAACGGTCACGGAGCTCCCGTTAAGCGGCAGAATGAAAGCAACGTACCTGTAAATTGCTTTGCCTGCCCATACCATTCGACAAGTGGTTAATAGTGTACAGGGTTGCTTTCATAGCAACATAAATGACTGTGGTAATTCATTTGTCCATTTATTTTGTACAAATGTATACATCATTCCTAAAAAAGGTGTAGCTACAGGAAAAAGGGGAGAGGAATTTGAGTCTAGAAGAGGAATATAGTTCTACAAGTAAACTATTTGCAAGATTAGCCAGCATGGTGAAGGACACCCATCTGTCCGTGTAGCATTCCCAATGATTTAATAGTCGTAGCTAAATTTTCACACATTTTTTATGTTTCCAGAAATTACTATTGCTCATTCTTGGCTCTCTGTGTCTGTTTACTTTCCACTGATTAAACAGATTACAATCTGTCTTTGTATAAAAAAAAAAATTGTACTAGAAACTTATTGGACATATGTCAACTCTCTCTGCAGGTCTGGACTGCATAGATTATGTATTATAATCCTCGTGACTATAATGTGTTCTTTATTTCAGCATGTCTAGACAAGCATATTAATATTAACAAAAGGATATGATTTTCTTAAACATGCTCAGGGCATAGTTTTTACATTTCTTTAATAAATATATTTAGAATAAAAATGTGTACATGAAAAATTAAAAGAGAAAAATAACAGATACATTTTATACGCTGTGTTTAAAAGTTGCAATATTATCTTTATTTAAATAGTATCATATATCCTATATCACATTACCGCAAGCATTAAACATTGTTAGAAAAACAGAACACAACAGAAACAAAACGTATTAGAGCCGGTTCACACTGGGGCGACCTGGGATCTGACTTCAAGTGGCCCCAAGTTGCCCCAAGTCGTGCGGTCGAGAAAATGAATGTAAGTGAATGAGAGCCATCTTAACCTCCCTGGCGGTATGATTCTGTCTGAAAAAACATGCTGAAAGCGGTACAATTATTTGCAAGGAAATTTGGGGCCTGATTCCCAAAAAAGCTGCCTAACTTAACTTTCAGCAGTTAAGTTACACTGACTTAAAATTTCTACCTAAGTGCCTGATCCACAAAGCACTTACCTAGAAATTACACGCCGTGTAACTTAAGTGCCTCCGTCGCAAGGCGGTCCTCCTCTCCGGGGGGCGTTTAAAATTTAAATGAGGCGCGCTCCCGCGCCGGCCGTACTGCGCATGCGTGTGACGTAATTTTCCCGACATGCAGCGCGCGAACGTAATTGACGCCGGGCTTTGTGGATTGCGACGGGACACTAAAGTTGCGACGGGTGAAAAAAAATATACGCGCCGGGAAAACAAATAATTATTAAAAAAAATGACAGCGTCGCTCAGCATGCATTCCTGAGAGGGAGAACTCCATGCCAATTTTCAAAGAAAAAACCGGCATGGGTTCCCCCCCCCAGGAGCATACCAGGCCCTTAGGTCTGGTATGGGTTGTAAGGAGACCCCCCCACGCCGAAAAATCGACGTAGGGGGTCCCCCTACAATCCATACCAGACCCGTATCCAAAGCACGCTACCCGGCCGGTCAGGAATGGGAGTGGGGACGAGCGAGCGCCCCCCCCCCCTCCTGAGCCGTGCCAGGCCGCATTCCCTCAACATGGGGGGGTTGGATGCTCTGGGGCAGGGGGGCGCACTACGGGCTCCCCCACCCCAGAGCACCCTGTCCCCATGTTGATGAGGACAGGACGTCTTCCCGACAACCCTTGCCGTTGGTTGTCGGGGTCTGTGGGCGGGGGCTTATCGGAATCTGGGAGTCCCCTCAAATAAGGGGGCCCCCAGATACCGGCCCCCCACCCTAAGTGAATGGATATGGGGTACATCGTACCCCTACCCATTCACCTGGAGGCAAAAAGTTAAAGTTATTAAACACACAACACAAGGGTTTTTAAAATAATTTATTAGTCTGCTCCGGAGGCACCCCCCTGTCTTCTTTATTAGCTCTAATACCGGGGGGGCTTCTTCTTCCACTCTCCGGGGGTCTTCTCCGCTCTCCGGGGGGGGGTTTCTTCTTCCGCTCTCCGGGGGGGGTTTCTTCTTCCGCTCTCCGGGGGGGGTCTTCTCCGCTCTCCGGGGGTCTTCTTCTATCTTCGCCGCTCTCCGCTGTTGACTCGGCGAACCCCGGTTCTTCTGCAGCTGTCCTGTGCCTTCTCCTTCAGCGCTGGCTGCCTGCTATCTTCGTGTGTTAGCTCAATTACTAGCAGGCAGCCAACGCGGTCTTCTGTGACGTCATCTTCTTCTCTTCTGTTCTTCTCCCCTCTTCCGATGTTGACTCGTCGCCTCTTGTCACTGCAATGATGGAAGCGCGCCTTGCATCCCATTTATATAGGCATCACCGTCCCATCATGCTCCGGCAGGTACCCACGTGGTGGGTGCACGTGCGTTGGCTGCCTGCCAGTAATTGAGCTAACACACGAAGATAGCAGGCAGCCAGCGCTGAAGGAGAAGGCACCGGACAGCTGCAGAAGAACCGGGGTTCGCCGAGTCAACAGCGGAGAGCGGTGAAGATAGAAGAAGACCCCCGGAGAGCGGAGAAGACCCCCCCCCCGGAGAGCGGAAGAAGAAACCCCCCCCGGAGAGCGGAGAAGACCCCCGGAGAGTGGAAGAAGAAGCCCCCCCTGGTATTAGAGCTAATAAAGAAGACAGGGGGGTGCCTCCGGAGCAGACTAATAAATTATTTTAAAAACCCTTGTGTTGTGTGTTTAATAACTTTAACTTTTTGCCTCCAGGTGAATGAGTAGGTGTACGATGTACCCCATATCCATTCACTTAGGGTGGGGGGCCGGTATCTGGGGGCCCCCTTATTTGAGGGGACTCCCAGATTCCGATAAGCCCCCGCCCGCAGACCCCGACAACCAACGGCAAGGGTTGTCGGGAAGAGGTCCTGTCCTCATCAACATGGGGACAGGGTGCTCTGGGGTGGGGGGGCCCGCAGTGCGCCCCCCTGCCCCAGAGCATCCAACCCCCCCATGTTGAGGGCATGCGGCCTGGCACGGCTCAGGAGGGGGGGGGCGCTCGCTCGTCCCCACTCCCATTCCTGACCAGCCGGGTAGCGTGCTTTGGATACGGGTCTGGTATGGATTGTAGGGGGACCCCCTACGTCGATTTTTCGGCGTGGGGGGGTCTCCTTACAACCCATACCAGACCTAAGGGCCTGGTATGCTCCTGGGGGGGGGGGAACCCATGCCGGTTTTGAATTTACAAATTGCCGTGGAGTTCTCCCTCAGGAATGCATACCAAATGCCGTCGCTTGAATGGGCCTTTACAAGGTGTGACTAATTTTCCACATTGTAAAACCAGCCCTAGTTTTGCGCAAGCAAATCGGAACTTACGCAGAAATCACAATGATGAAAAGCGTTGTGGATCTGCTTAAGTCCTCATTTGCATACTCAAAGCTGCATTTCAATGAGAAATGCCCCCAGCGGCGGATGCGGTACTGCATCCCAAGATCTGACCGTGTAAGTGTCTTACACATGTCAGATTTTCTGCCTAACTTTGGAAAAAGCCTTTTGAGGATCGTTTCCAAAGTTAGGCACAGACTGAACAGCAGTTCCGCCTGCGTATCTCTTTTGGGAATCAGGCCCTTGGTGTTTTATACTGTAGGCCTGTGATTTTTAGGAATAACTCACTTAAATCTGACCAAACAAGAATCTAATAGGCATCTCGGGTATGACATTTTTTTAAAAACAAAATTTTAAATTATAATATAATAAATAATTATAAATAATTATAGCAAGTAATAATATAATTAAGATAAAAATTATTCAATAATGTAATCAAATCAAAATCACTGAAATTTTCTCAGTTGCAGAATTGTTGCTGTCATTATTTTTATTTTTTTATGACGAATTTCCCCGCAAATCACTATCGCACAATTCTGCAAGTGATTATAATTTATTATCGCTGTTTTCTAGCTGATCTAAAACCATTTTTGACATAAAAAGACACTTTTGGTTGCTATGGACAATCTACAGTTTTCAGGCAGAAAAAAAGGTTTTTATTATATAAAATGACATGCATGACACTGGGCAGACCACTAGGGACAAGGGGGTGTGTTTTTTTTACATACAGTACTGTAATCTATAAGATTACAGTATACTGTATGTATAGTGTTTGTTTACTTTTTTTAATTTGGCGCCGATCTTCGCTTCCGTGCGTCGTAACGTCGCAGGGAACGGAGATCGGCGGCACAGGAGGACGCTGTGTGAATCGAGCGAGGTCTCGCTCGCTCACACAGCGTGGTGACATCGCTGGATCCAGGACAAGGTAAGCCAGCGCACGCTGCAGGCTCTGCATGTCTACCCCGAGCGTGACTCGGGGTTACCGATTTTGGTAGAAAAAATCAACCCCGAGTCACGCTCGGGGATACCGCCAGGGGGGTTAATGTACACTACTGAAGTCGCTCCGACTTCAGAAAAGGTTCCTGTAGTACTTCAATCCGACTTGTAGGCAACTTGTACCCATTGATTTCAATGGAAGTCGCCTCAAAAGTCGGATCACTGTCTTAACTGAAGCAACAATACAGGAAGATAACATACATTTCTCAGGCAAACCCCTCCCTCCCACAGAGCTGATTGTTGTTTGATTGGCCAGTGGAAAGCCTCCTGTCCTGGAGGGGACTTGAAGTTGCCTTGTACTTTCCTGGAGGCAACTTACAGTTGCCTTGTAAGTTGCCTGATGATTCATACTCAAGTCGTGTCCAAGTTGACTCCCAAAGTCGTGTTAGGCCTCGTACACACGACCGAGGAACTCGTTGGGCGAAACACATCGTTTTCCTCGTCAAGTTCCTTGTTAGGCTTGTCGAGGAACTCGACAAGCTTGCTTTGCCTACACACTGTCAAGACAAAATCTCCTCGTTCTCAAACGCGGTGACATACAACACATACAACGGCAGGGGAAGTTTGATTCCACTGGCACAACTCTTGGGGCTGCTTTTGCTAATCTCATGTGTTTGCGTGTTAAGTAAAAGTTTGTTAAGAGACGATTTGCACTTTTCAGTCTGTTACAGCTTGAAAAATGTGTTATCTCCATTACAAATGCTACTTTTACTCCCGTCTCATACTTTATTCTGAGCTAGCTTGGGTTTCTTAGCATACACACGCTCGAGTTTCTCGTCGGAAACCATCCCGACGAGGAACTCGACGAGCCAATTTGAGACTCCAGTCGAGGAAATAGAGAACTTGCTCTCTTTTTTGCTCGTCGAGTTCCTCGACAGTTTCCTTGATAAAAAATGTACACACGACCGGTTTCCTCGGCAAAAAAGCTTTCCCACCAAGTTTCTTGATGGATTCTGCCGAGGAAACTGGTTGTGTGTACGAGGCCTCAGAAGTTGTGTTGCCCCTGTGTGAATGAGCTCTGATGACCCTGCATTAAAAAAAAATAAGCTGTAGCAGGTAGTGATACAAAAATATAAAAAAATCATGAGGTGGATGCAGCACATGTACAATACCACCAAAAATCTTACAATTGGCATAAAAAGTTTGGTATATAAGTTTATTGACGTAAAATAGAAAACATAATAAGGGGGAAATACCCGATTTAAGCCTCATACACACGGCCGAGAATCCCGTCGTAAAAAAAACGTTGTTTTTCTCGACGTGATTCTTGTCAAGCTTGACGGAATTTTTGTCTAACTTTCCTTGCATACACACTGTCAAGCCAAAATCTTGTCGTTCTCAAACGCGGTGAAGTACAACACGTACGACAGCACTATAAAGGGGAAGTTTGATTCCACTGGCGCCACCCTTGGGCCTGCTTTTGCTAATCTCGTGTTACCCCATGTTAGTAAAAGTTTGGTGAGAGACGATTCGCACTTTCCGTCTGTTACAGCGTGTCGAATGTGCTATCTCCATTACGAACGCTAGTTTTACCGAAGGTGCACTCCCATCTCATACTTGATTCTGACCATGCGCCGGTTTTTAAGACTCGGAAAAGCATACACACAAACGTTTTTCTCGTCGTAAAAAACAGCCCGACGAGAATCACGACCAGAAAATTGAGACTCCCGACGAGAAAATAGAGAGCAGGTTCTCTTTTTTTCTCGTCAAGATTCACAACAGTTTTCTCGATGAAAAATCATACACACGCCCTATGGAAAGATACATATCCCTGGGTGACTCTTAGGTAACCTGGTGGTCCCTGTGGATACTCACAGGGCAGAATGGGAGGTTGTCTGCAATAACTGGGCCTTTCTGGTGCCTAGTATGTTCTCCCCTTTCTCTTCTAGCAAACTGATTTTCTCAGTTCTCCTTGCACGGCCATCTCCTTTTTGCTCTCCGTCTGGAATGAGGTGCAGTTTAATTCCTGACATTCAATGCCCAGACTGAGCCCCCGTGGAGCTTTAAAGGGGCCACTAGGGTTACAGTAGACAAAACAAACAGTTAAAGCATAGCTAAGCCCAAAAACAAAAAAATATATAGGTGTAATATATATATATATACTAGCTGAATACCCGGCGTTGCCCGGTCTTCCTATCTTAACCTTTTGGGGAGGAAAATCATAATAATATAAATATACCCATCTTTTATATAAGGGTGTAGGTAAGGGTTAATTTAACTGTCATATATTTTTATTTGGCATATAAGTAATATGTGTACCAGGTATTATTGAAATATCTCCAGGCGTACAGAAGTTATGTGGGAACATACATTTCCCATTGATTTGCATGGGACTTTAAACAAAAACCCCGACCCTCACAAATGGGGGTAGTTAATTAAGGGATAAATTAACTATCCTATAGTTTAAGTGGACATATAAGTAACATGTGACCAAGTGTTATCGAAATATCTACAGCCGTTTGGATGTGATGCTGGAACATGAAGTAACATGTATTTCCCATAGAGTTGAATGGGACTTTAAAGAAAAACCCCGACCATGGCAAATGGGGGTGGGTAAGGGTTAAACCACCTATCCTATGTTTGTTGCTGACATATAAGTAACATGTGTGCCAATGCTGGAACATACATACATACACACACTGAGTTTTATATATATATATATATATATATATATATATATATATATATATATATATATATATATATAAGTGCTGGCTGCATTTGTTTTTCCTTTATTCCTTTATTTTCATCTGGAGATTGGCCAGTATCACAGCTACAGTTATAGGGTGACTACATTCCTTCCTCCACTATATCTATGGAGGAGCAATGAAGCCACCCTTGGACTTTACATACGTGACTAACAATTTAACTTTAACACTTTTTTAAGCAGTTACAGCAATTGTTATTTATTTCCTTTTGGGATAAAGGTTTTACATAAATTAATAAAAGCTGACCATTTTAAGCACCCTTGTGAGTGTTAAACCGGTAATAAACTCTACTTTTTTTCTTTTTAATCGGCCCCTGCAGGCTTGTGCAATAATGTGCTAGTATACAGTACATAGCATACTAGCACATTATGACAGCCTTATCTTTAAAACAGAGATCTCCAGCGTTGGACTGTCACTGCTCCCAGTGCTTCCATTTTGGACTGGTCTTCCTTCCGGGTGTGTGCTCTCCAGCCTTTTGAATGGCCAGGCCAATATGACATCACTCACGTACATGCACACAGGAGTCACCATTGCGGTACAGCAGAGCATACTGCACAAGCGCAGTGACATCATCAGTTGGAGCTGATGTGTATATCTACTAAAGATATTCACGGTACCTACAGTAAGACTTATTATAAGCCATAGGCTGCAGGTTGCAGAGCACACACCACCAGTTAGAAATACACGGTGCTCTAGCACTGCGAGCAGCCAGCTGGCACGCTGTCAGTGGGATCTGGACCTCCAGGAAGCTCACCACCCCTACATCCCAGTCCACTCTCTGTTACACCAGCCCAGGGGACCCCGAGGCACTGCATGTCCAATGCAGCCCTCATCTGGATTTGAAGGGTTATACCAACACCATCGATTTGTGTGCTGTGATGAATAAGAACTATTAGAAAAGCGAAAGAGGACCATTGCCCCAAGGCTACACCATCCATCGGGTCCACTACTTATAAACAAACATACAGACCAGACTTGGTTCCATTAGGCTCTAAGGAAGAGGGAAAAATCCTTGAAACACATTAGAAGATTACTCCATCTCACCATCCCATAAAATGGGTTTTGTTTTATGACCTCTTAGGCCTTGTACACACGGTCAGTCAAAACCGATGGAAACGGACTGAAGGTCCGTTTCATCGGTCCAATCCGATGGTGTGTGGGCCCCATCGGTCCGTTATCCTTCGGTCAAAAAATTTAGAACTTGCTTTAAAATTCAACCGATGGACGCCTAACCGATCGGTCAAAACCGACGGTTAGTATGCAAAAGCATTGGTTAAAAGCCAGCGCATGCTCAGAATCAAGTCAACGCATGCTTGGAAGCATTGAACTTCATTTTTCTCAGCACGTTGTTGTGTTTTACGTCACCGCGTTGGACTGGATCGGTTTTTTAACTGATGGTGTGTAGGCACATCAGACCATCAGTCAGCTTCATCGGTTAACCGATGAAACGGTCCTTTAGTCCATTTTTATCGGATGGACTGATCGTGTGTACAGGGCTTTAGGCCGCGTACACACGGTCGGTCCATCCGATGAGAACGGTCCGAAGGACCTTTCTCATCGGTTAATCGATGAAGCGGACTGATGGTCTGATGTGCCTACACACCATCAGTTAAAAAAACGATCGAGTCCAACGCGGTGACGTAAAACACAACGACGTGCTGAGAAAAATTAAGTTCAATGCTTCCAAGCATGCGTCGACTTGATTCTGAGCATGCTTTTGCATACTAACCGTCGGTTTTGACCTATCAGTTAGGCGTCCGTCGGTTCAATTTCAAAGCAAGTTTTAAAATATTTGACCAAAGGATAACTGACCGATGGGGCCCACACACCATCGGTTTGGACCGATAAGACGGACCTTCAGTCCGTTTCCATCAGTTTGGACCGACCGTGTGTACGCAGCCTTAGGAGAATTATGTGATGATATTCAAATTATTAAATGTGAGTACTGCACCTACTTCTGTTTTTTAATAAAACTTTTAAACATGCGCTACTTTACAGACATACTATACACACCCCCCAGGTACGAAAGGAATATTTCACTTTCATTGTTTCACTTTAAGCATTATTAAAATCACTGCTCCCGAAAAAACATCCGCTTTCAAAAACTCTTTTTAAATTGATACATGTCCCCTGGGGCAGGATCAGGTCCCCAAACACTTTTTATGACAATAACTTGCATATTAACCTTTAAAATTAGCACTTTTTATTTCTCCCATAGACTTAAAGGGTGTTCAACGGCTTTTTCGAATTTGCCGCTAACACTCCAAATTGTTCGCTATTTGTCGAACAGCCAATGTTCGTGTCAAACTCATGTTCGACCTGAACGTAAAGCTCATCCCTACTGCCAATCAGTGCCCAACAGCTGCCAGCGATGCCCCAATAATAAAGTCTGTCAGTGCCCACCACAGTGCCCATTACATTGCCAATCAGTGCCCACCACAGTGCCAATCAGTGCCCATTACATTGCCAATCAGTGCCCAGCAGTAACACCTGTCAGTACTTCATCATCAGTGCTGCCCATCAGTGCCACCTATCAGTGCCCATAAATTCTACATATCAGTGCCTCCTCATCAGTGCCCATCAGTGCCGCCTCATCAGTCTTTTTTAGTTTGTTTAGCAAAAAATAAAAACCCCAGAGGTGATCAACTACCACCAA
Source organism: Rana temporaria (assembly GCF_905171775.1). Classification (NCBI taxonomy): domain Eukaryota; kingdom Metazoa; phylum Chordata; class Amphibia; order Anura; family Ranidae; genus Rana; species Rana temporaria. Next base: position 86,855,632 of record NC_053489.1, on the reverse strand, counting down.
AAGAAAGCTCTATTTGTGGGAAGAAAATGATATAAATTTAGTTTGGGTACAGTGTTGCATGACCGTGCAATTGTCATTCAAAGTGCGACAGTGCTGAAAGCTGAAAATTGTCCTGGACAGGAAGGGGTGCAAGTGTCTGGTATTGAAGTGGTCAATTGAATTGGGTTTAATACCATTTTAAAGCAGACATGTTGATTATAAAAATAAACCCTCCACTTAGCACTACTACCCAATGTCTGCACCTTGTTTAAAAATCACAGCATTTGCTGGTATAGGGGAAAAGTGATATTCTTTTTCTCTCTTTCCTGTTTCCCCTTTTTCCATGGAATAGGGCAGTTTACACCAATATGTATAGGGACATGTACTTGTTTATTTGCTTGTATTTACTGTATGCATTTGCTTGTGAACATTAGGTATTTAGTCAAATGATGAGAGACTGAAGCCCTGAAGAAGAGGCCTCGACCGCGCAACGCGTAGGCAAGCTCTATGAACAGTCTGACTGCTATCCTATCCTTGATTTTACAAATAGGGGCTCTACATTTTTCGTTTGATGTGAAATGTCTGTTTTTAATAAAGCTATGACTTTTAAAATAAAATGTTTTATATACCTATTGTTAATGGAGATATAAGGTGGTTGTTGTTAAAGGTCCATTTTTCTTTATTTCCCCTTATCTTGACTACAATTGCTGGGTTGATGAATTTCTGATATACCGTATTTATCTTGCTATAACGCGCCCGGCGTATAGCGCGCACCCCCGAACTTGAAGGAAAATTCCTGGAAAAAAAAAATACTTACAGTTTGGATGCCCCTCGTCGGTGTCTTGCCCGTCGTCCATCGCGTCCTGCCCGTCGTCCGTTGCGTCCATCGGGGGCCTCGTCCGGTCCGGCGTCCTTCTGCGGCCATCGTGGTGTCCTCCCCGCTCGATCCCCGCTTCCCGCGCTGTGTTTGAACCACTGCGCCGACGTATACCGAGTGCTCTGCTCCTCTCGCGTAAAGGTCGTACAGGACGTGACCGCGAGAGGAGCCGAGCCTGCCCGACTATACCTGAGTGTACTGCACTCAATATATGACGGCGCAGTGGTTCAAACAGAGTGCGGGAAGCGGGTATCGGCATATATATCGCGCACCCACGATTTTGCCCTGATTTTCAGGGCAAAAAAGTGCGCGATATATGCCGATAAAAACGGTATATACAGAAACTGGTTTTGCTTTCTACACATACCCTCTTTATATAACGTTTTATTTTTTGTTACTAAAATGTGAAATTCCCTTGTCATCCCACTAGGCAAGACACATTGGGTAAGGAGCCAACAGGAAAGCCTCTTTGCTGTCATATGCAATAAATCCGGTAAGATCTGTATTTGCTCCTTATATTTTGGGAACAGCAGCGTGGATTGGATTGATGGGCAGGGTAATTTACAGACAATGAAGGTTGCCTAGCACATAATGGAGAGACAAGCTTCCTTTAAATGTGTTTTTTAATGGTAGCAGCTTGAGAAAACCTAAATTGGTCCAACCTAAGTCTAATTCAGTATATCATGATGAAATATGGCATGTGTATCCTGGAAGGCTGTACTGTGGACTGGACTATTGACAGATAAGTTCTCCTTCATAAACTGATTTGGAATTTTTTGGTAAAATGATATTCCCAATGGGAGAGAATTATATACTCACTTGGTGGATAATGGTGAGATCTATACTAAAATAGATTCACAAGGATTGGTGGAATTAAGCAGATTAAAATGAATACTGCTACTCACTGGGAAAATGAGACACGAACATAATATATGTGTGTAATGCATCACAGAAGAGAACGTATTTAAATGGAAAATAATACACTTGAGACCAGGGAGCTTTAGCAGAAATGGAAATGGGCAGTGGGTAAATGAAAGAAAGTAAAGTAGGATAACATTATTTCATGCTACCTTGCTTGATAAATACATAATTATGTGTATTAGCACACTTGAGTCTGGTGCAAACTACATAGCTTTTTATTCATTGTAGGTAGAACATATAGTTTTGATAATTGCAAAAGTGGGTGCTGATCAGTGCCCCCTATAGCTGTGACTCGATTAGGCAGCACAATGTCCTCGTCCACGGCTCTCCTCATTCTTCAGCTCCGGGGACCGATTGCGGGACTCCAGCGGCGATCGGGTCCGCGAGTCCCGCGGTCCCGGAGCTTCGGACCGGATCGCGGGAGCGTGCCGCGACCCAACGCTTCACGTACAGGTACGTGATTGTGCCCAGCGGTGCCATTCTGCCGACGTATATCATCGTTAGGCGGTCCTTAAGTGGTTAATATAATATCTTAACCACTTAAGGACCGCTGCACGGCGATATACGTCGGCAGAATGATACGGTTGGGCACATGGACGTATATATACGTCCCCTTTAAGAGCCCAGCCGTGGGTCACGATCCGGTCCGAAGCTCCGTGACCGCACCCACGATCGGGTCACAGGAGCTGAAGAACGGGGAGAGGTGTGTGTAAACAAACCTTCCCCGTTCTTCTCTGTGGCAATGTCAGTGATCGTCTGTTCCCTGATATAGGGAAAGATGATCACTGACATCACACGTCCAGCCCCGCCCCCTACAGTTAGAAACACACATGAGGTCACACTTAACCCCTACAGCGCCCCCTAGTGGTTAACCCCTTCACTGCCATTGCCATTTTCACAGTAATCAGTGCATTTTTATAGCACTTTTCGCTGTGAAAATGACAATGGTCCTAAAAATGTGTCAAAAGTGTCCGCCATGTCGCAGTCATGAAAAAAATCGCTGATCGCCGCCATTAGTAGTAAAAAAAAAAATATTAATAAAAATTCCATAAAACTATCCCCTATTTTGTAAACGCTATACATTTTGTGGAAACCAATCGATAAACACTTATTGCGATTTGTTTACCAAAAATAGGTAGAAGAATACGTATCGGCCTAAACTGAGGAATTATTTCAATATAAAATGTACATTCCTAGAAAAGCTTAAAAAGACTACCACACCAACATAACCTTCGTAGAATGATGACTTTATATAACTATAACATGTTTAGAGTAGAGAGTACTACTGAACAAGCATAGACATAAAAGCAGGTATTTGATTTCCATTAATGGACATATAGCTTAATGTACATGGATTTAATCACTACAGTACATTGAGTTACAAACAGTGTATGCTGAAAACAATGACGTGAATTGTCAAGTAGACTTAAGAGCAGTGTGTTTGAAATGTCAGAGAGTGGGATGAACTATTGAACTGAAAAAAAAGTCCTAAAGAATTCTACTCCCACCTCAAGCAGTGGATGTGGATGGTATTGGCATACAAAAGTATTTATGTGGAGCCCAAATTTCTCTTGCTAAAAGCTTTCAGCTTCTGACTCATAAAAGACATAAACACATATTGAAATGATGGAAATTGCTGCACTGCAGTTCGTTAGAGTATATAATAAAATATACACTCTGGTTATTAAGTTCCAGTTTTCCGGAGCAAGTGGGATTGTGTGACCACAAAGGTTAAAATGGTCTACCGACTAGGAACATAGTCATTTCATGGAGACTCTAATATGTAAAATGACTAGTAAGTGTAAAGGACAGGCTGCTTTATATTGGGAGCAATAAATGCTATAAACAAATGAATAATGACACATAAAGCTAAAATATCTAAAGCATAACTCCACTTTTGTTAAGAAAAAAACATTCCCCTCTGGGTGATCTATGTACATTTCAAGATTTTTAACAAATTTTGTTGCAGATTCCTACCTTTTGTTATTCTGAAGAAATCCCTGTGTGTTTGTCTGTGTCCATGTGGGAAAGTGAGCCAAATGGGAGTGGTTTCATAATTATCAATCAGCTGTGCACCTGCATGGCTCTAATGAGGAAAGCTGCTGGGCCTGCATCCTTAGAGGCCGGGTTCACACTTGTATGACATACGCTCCGACTTTGGGATATATAAATCAATGGTTCCCTATGAGAGCCGTCTTAACTGGTCCAACGCATGCGACATGGTCTGACTTTGAAAAAAGGTTCCTGCACTACTTTGGTCCAACTTTGTTCCTACTTCAGCTGATTGAATATCATTGAAGTCGGATCCTTGTCCTAACCATGCTGATTATAGCAGCAGTAAAATGAATTTGTCACACTGGGATTGTTTTGATCAGACTATATCAAAGTCAGAGCAAAATCTTATCTTGTTCATTCAAGTTAGATGGGAGTAGGACCGATGTAGCAGGGCAAAATAGGATGGATGACAGTCATACAATAGCCGTGTCGTACCAGTGTGAACCCAGCTTTAGACATGATTTCCTATTGGGAGTATCTCTCCAAAAATGACAGGGGATGCCTGAAATCTGACATTTATCGTAGGTCAGACTTCTAGGAAAATTCCCCTCCCCCTTTCCTAGCCTGCCAGGCTGGCTGCATGCTCGGATAAGGGTTTGGTATGGATTTTGGCAGGGACCCCATGCTGTTTTTTTATATTGGTGTGCAGTTCCTCTTAAAATCTATACCAGGCCCGGAGGACCTGATATGGATTGGGGGGGACCCCACCCTGTTTTTTAAATGCGTTTTTCATTGCCAGCATTCTTTTGATTACAATTTGTCTGTCAGCGAGGGAAGCTCGCTGACAGCTGATGAGTCATCGGTTATTAAGGACGTGTTGGGCTGGCTCCTTACCAACCAGCTATTCTTTATGCAGAATTTGAATCTGAATTGAAATTGTTCCAAAAATTTAGACTTTGTTCAAAAATGTATAAACAAAATTAAACTGGCTTCCTGCTGATGCTGGCTTGAATGTGGATTTTGTGAACATAAGTGGAGTTTTGAACTAAAGTGGAGAGTTAAAGCGGGGGTTCACCCTATAAACCCCCAAAAAAAAAAAAAATTCTTCTACCATAAAATCAGGCATTGTAGCGCGAGCTACAGTATGCCTGTCCCGATTTTTTTTTATCCCTGTACTCACCGTGTACTCGTACATCGAAGATACCGACTCCCCTCGGGGAATGGGCGTGCCTATGGAGACGGAGGATGATTGACGGCCGGCTCTGGCGCGTCACGCTTCTCCGGAAATAGCCGAAATAGGCTTGGCTCTTCACGGCGCCTGCGCATAGCCTGTGCGCAGGCGCCGTGAAGAGCCGAGACCTACTCCGGCTGTCTTCGGGGAGAGTGACGTGCCAGGGCCGGCCGTCAATCATCCTCCCTCTCCATAGGCACGCCCATTCCCCGCGGGAGCCGAAATCTATAATGTACGAGTGCACAGTGAGTACGGGGGTAAAAAAATCGGGACAGGCATACTGTAGCTCGCGCTACAATGCCTGTCTCGATGGTAAAATCGTGTCACTGAGGGTGAACCACCGCTTTAATAACCATGAGTTGAAAACAGGAGTTAAGACAGGAGTCTTCTAACCTATGACACCAAGCTATGCAGTAGAATAATGTCCTTACAGGATGTCTCCAATTTACAAGCCGACCTCAATGCACTCATTGGGTGACTATGCGGCAGATGAGGTTTAATGTTGATAAATGTAAAGTTATGCTCTTGGGGGCTAAGAATATGCATGCATCATACATGCTAGGGGGAGTACAACTGGTGGAATCCATAGTGGAGACAGATCTGGGGGATTTGGTTGATCATAAGCTCAGTAATAGCATGCAATGCCAAGCTGCGGTTTCCAAAGCAAGCAAAGTCCTTTCTTGTATTAAGAGAGTTATGGACTCCAGAGAGAGAGAGATATAATTTTGCCCCTGTTCAAATCATTAGTAAGACCTCATCTGGAATATGCAGTTCAGTTTTGGGCACCAGTTCTCAAAAAGGATATGGGGGAACTGGAGAAAGTGCAGAAAAGGGCAGCCAAACTGATGAGAGGCATGGAGGAACTCAGCTATGAGGAAAGATTAGAGGAACTGAATTGATTCACTCTTGAGAAGAGGAGATTAAGGGGGGATATGATCAACATGTACACATATATAAAGGGTCCATATAGTGAACTTGGTGTTGAGTTATTCACTTTACGGTCAACACAGAGGACACAGGGGCACTCTTTATGTCTAGAGGAAAAGAGATTTCATCTCCAAATACGGAAAGCTTTCCTCACAGTAAGAGCTGAGAAAATGTGGAATAGACTCCCTCCAGAGGTGGTTCTGGCCAGATCAGTAGATTTTGCTTTAAGAAAGGCCTGGATACTTTCCTAAATGTACAAAATATAACTGGGTACTAACATTTATAGGTAAAGTTGATCCAGGGAAAATCTGCCTCTCGGGGGATCAGGAAAAAAATGTTTCCCTGCTGTAGCAAATTGGATCATGCTTTGCTGTTTTTTTTTTGCCTTCCTCTGGATCAACTGTGGGTATAGAATTGGGTATATGGGATTGTACGATACATGTCTTTAAACAATTGACCACTGTTCAAAAGTCTAGATACCCTTTGTTCTTAATACTGTGTATTGCCCCGTTTAGCATCAATGACAGCGTGCAGTCTTTTGAAAAAATTGTTGCCTTTGAGGCTCCTAATTCTTGTAGGTGGTATTCGTCTTGGCAAAATGTCTCCACGTCATGTAAAGTCTTTGAGATCTCCTCAGAGGGGCTTAATGATTTTAAGGTCAAGAGACTGTGATGGCCACTCTAGGGCCTTTACCTTTTTAAGCTATAACTACTGGATGCTCAAGTTGGCCCTTGGTTGGCTGGTTTTAAGGTCATTGTCGTGCTAGAAAGTCCAGGAGTGTCCCATGCTCAGCTTTCATGCAATAGAATGCAAATTGTCTGCCAGTATTTTCTGATAACATGCTGCATTTATCTTGCCATCATTTCACAAAAATTTAAAAAAATCAGTGGACCATGCTTCATAGCGGGGATGGTATTCTTGTCATTATAGGCCTTGTTGACCCCTCTCCAAACATAGTGCTTATGGTTGTGACCATAAAGGTCTATTTTGGCCTCATCACTCCAGATTACAGTGTGTCAGAAGCTGTGAGGCATGTCAAGGTGTTGTCAAGCATATTGTAACCAGGCTTTTTTGTGGCATTGGTGCAGTAAATGCTTCTTTCTGGTAACTCGACCATGCAGCTCATTTTTGTTCAAGTATCATCGTAATGTGCTCCTTGAAACAACCACACCGCTTTTTCCAGAAGAGCCTGTATTTCTTCTGAGGTTACCTCAGGTGGATTTTTCTTTGTATCTCAAAAAATTCATCTGGCAGTTTTGGCTGCAATCTTTCTTGGTCTACTTGAACTTGGCTTTGTATCAAAGAGATGCCCAAATTTGCCACTTGTCAATAAGTGATTAAACATCTTTTCCATTACCTTGATACGCAGGTCTTTTGATAGTTCTTTTCTGCTCCCCATGGCTCATTTCTAGCCTGCTCAGTGCATCAATGTGAGAGATAACAAACCCTTTGACTATTTTTGACTATTTATACACAGATGTGGGAAATTAACCTTTAATTATCAGTTTAATCAGTGTGTCACCTTGTGTGTCTGAAGCAAGGCCAAACATTCACAGGTATGTAAATGTTTGATCAGGGCCATGCAGGTGATTTTTGTTATCATTATGATTTAAAAGGGAGCCAGACAACTATGTGATAATAAATGGCTTCACATGATCACAATCCTTAAATAAAATACATTTTTGTTGGCATGATCAGCCATATTTTCAATACCAGAATTTCACGATTTCTGCCAGGGGATGCAAATTTTTGAGCACAACTGTATAGTGAAGGAGGGAAAGTAGACACCCTCGGACAGGAGGCATGATCATGATCACCACATGAAAATAAAGGGATAAAAGCTTGGGGAAAAAAAGAATACTAATGCACCACCACATCCAATGATTGGTAAGCTACAATATATTACATTTTTGTTTTGAGGTTTACTTATGCTTTAAGCATTTTATCTTTGAATCCTAAACTACATTACAGTTCATTACAACCCTGAAAAAACTGCAGTCTTGCATTTGTATTTTGTTGATTTTCTCCCTTCTCTCTCCACCATATGCAGGTACTCCCACTCTGTGCGGAGGAAGATAGGAATGTAAACAATTATAACTCATACATAGCATTGTTACAGTTTAAAGTGGTATTCAATCAGTGTTTTTTTCCCCTAAATCAGACAAATAATAAATAAATAACTTGTTTGCTTTTAATATATACTGTATATATTTTTTTCTTTCTGGGAGATTCCTTTTTTAATTGTCCTCTGGCTGCAATGCTATATTGCCCTTCTTTCTGTGTCTCCTGTGCCACTGGGACCTATAGAGTCCTTCGTGAGTCTCTGCAATTTTGCATGCTCCAGCTCTGCACGACAACTATATGTACAGCCAGTGCCGATCCTGAGACCTCCCGGGGGCCCTAAGCAAGCAAAATGACATGTCACATTAAAGTTGAGAAGCGGGGGGGGGGGGGGTTTGCTGCCAACAGTGACATGTCAAGCGAGGGGAGGGGTGCTGACTTCTTATCTCTTCTCCCATGCAGCCAGCGAGTTGAGAACCGGGGTGAGGGGCCGAAAATTACTTATCACCAGGCGGGGTCTCCAGTAATTTTGGTTGGGGGCCCTCTGCAGCTTTGCGGGGCCCTAAGTGGCTTGCATAGTGAGCCTATAGGGCGGATCGGCCCTGTGTACAGCCATTCAGAAGGCCATACACACAGCTAGCATGAGAGGGACACACAGCCCCTTTCACTCAGTGCTCATGTTCCACGTACTGCCAGTGGTGTAATTAGGTTTTGTGCTGCCCTAGGCCTGACTAAACTTGTGCACCCCCTAATTTAAATATGACCCATCCCTTCCTGTAAAGGTCACACCCCTTCCTGTTTAGGACCTACCCTGTCATTTGTAAACCACACCCCTTCCTCCTTAGGCTCCACCAACACAGGGGCTGGTGTGAATAGACCCTAAGCCCCTGTGTTGAGAACTTTTTGCTCAGGTGAATGCAGATCAGAAAGAGGTCAAGTGCACCTCTCAATGAATTCTGAATAACTACTGAAACATCTCAAACTGATGTCAGAACTAATGCCAGTGCTAAGTGATAACAAAGGGACTTCCAGTGGTGGAAGTGCTCATATTCACCTGCTAAAATTCCCCTAAATGGCATCACATTGGGCCAGCACATAGGTGTGGGTTAAATCCAAATTTGTGGATTATTGGACATAAAATGCTGATCTAACCACACAGGTACCGCTCCTGACTGTCGGTGCAGCTTATCCCAGTAGAAACACCGGGGATGGGGACCTGCTCAACTAATGTTCCATTTGATGGTGGTCATGTGACATTCACAAACCAGTTTCTTAGTCAAACAATTAGGACTGAATCAGGCCAAAAATTACTGCAAAATATGTCAACAGACAGACTGAAAGATCTTTAACCTGTGTATGTTTAATTACAATACATTTTACTAAATAGGGGCGGCTGCCCTGGATGCCCTGGGTAAATTTGAGAAGAGGGGGATTTCAGCAGGGGAGGGGATTTTACTTGGAGATTGGGGTATGTTTGTTTGGTGAGAATTTTGCCTTGCAAGGGGCATGTGTGCTTAAGGGGGTTAGCATGCATTAGTGCTCAATTTTGTTTAAGGGGAGGGGATTTTAGCTGACATATCATAGGTAGAGGGCGCAGTTTTACTGGTGGTGGCTTGTCCACTAGGGGTGCACAGGCACCGCCCCCCCATCCATGCATCCAGCCCCCTGATCTTCAAATGGATTCTAATGGTGGCGGTGTGTTTTTTTTTTACACACGTAATTTGAGCCAGAGGCTCTAATAAGCTTCAAAAAAAGGGAGGGCTCGCCCCAATCCCAAACACTTGTGTGACAGTAGCGAATGAAAATTCGCTATTTTCACACTGATCCACCTCCTGGACAATCAGGAAGCAGGTCATGAGACCTGTTACCCAATTGGCCTAGAGGAGATCCGATTTGATTGGCCACCAGGAGGCAAGTCTGGGGAACCGAGACCCGCCCGAAGCCGGGAGAGAAGCCACAGCCATCCGGGTAAGTGCTGCCCCTGACTTACTGACTGACCGACTGGGGGGTGCCGCCTGTGACCCCTGTGACTGGCCGAATGGGTGTCCGCTTCAGTGTTGCCCATGACCTGATCAAGGGGGGTTGCGGCGGGTAGATTGTTTGCCGCCCCCCCCCCCCCCCAGAAAAAAAAAAAACAGTCACCACTGAGTTTGACATCTTGTCCCAGCACTGCAGGGGGTACAGAGAGAATGAAACTATTGCATTGCAGTTACAATTGGAAAAGAAGGAGCCAAAGAGGAGAATAAAAAAATTAAATATGCAAATGTAAATGTATATAAGTTCCCGAAATTAATAAAATTATATATATATATATATATATATATATATATATATATATATATATATATATATATATATATATATATATATAATGCAGGTGAGTTATTATATTAATTTTTTTTGATACTGGAAAAAAAAATGTTGACTATAAAATACCACCAGCTCTTTTAGCATTATTTTAATAAATGTATGAGGCAAATACGGTTTCTTTTGGTGTTCTTTCATTCTAAATTTATATATGGTAATTGAAGTCAATGTGCCAAAGCTTCCATGTGTGACAACTTGACATTTATTCTGTAATACTGCCTCCTTACCTAAATGTTATAATAGCAAAATATCACAAGGATTCCAAGATAGGAATAATAACCTAGTTATTAATTTGTGAAATGGAGGAGAGGAAGTCTTGCAGAAAATTATATGTACTTCTGTATTTAAACAGCAGAAATCTCGCTGATTCCCTGTAAAAACATTTTCGTGCAGCTCCTGTATTGGAATTCAAAGAAAACTGCTGCACGTCTAAAATATTTATTAAAGCTCTCTCATGAGTTATTCATAAAAATGTTTTACTCTCCATCTTATGTCAAGCACTTTGCATCTCATATTGAAGTTCAGCCGAGCAAAAGATGATCATTATGAAGAGTATAAGTAATTTTCGATTGGTGAAACATCCTTGTATTAAACTTCAGTAAAAACGCATGAATACATTACGTTATGTTGAGTTCTATAATATTCTGGAGGGAAAGTAGAAAGTGATTTTTTATCATTTAAGACATTTTGTAGAAAATGGAAAAATATTGAATACAAACTTCCAGTAACCCCACGGCAACCAATAAAATTCTGTAGTTTATTTTCTAGTGTATGTTAGGGAATTTACACAAATAATCTGATTGCAAAACACAGGTTCACTTTGAGCAATACAAAATATATAGGCTGGGTTCACACTTCCCCAATCCTGTGTCTTGCGCTGCCTTAAAGCGGAGGTCCACACAAAAATGGAACCTCCGCTTTTTGGAACCCTCCCCCCCCTCCGATGTCACATTGGCACCTTTCAGGGGGAGGGGGGTGCAGATACCTGTATAAGAATCTGCGGGGGTCTATGTCACTTTTCGTCATCCCCGCTGTCTTCTGGGAGACACACGGGTCCCAGAAGACAGGAAGGACCATTTCATTTGTGCAGCGCGACTCCTGCAAGGATTCATTTCCTGATTCCCTCACCGAAGATGGCGGCGGCAGTATCTGAGGACCAAGGCACGGGTTGGTCTCGGGGCCCGACATCGTGGGCGCACTGGACAGGTAAGTGTCCATATTTTAAAAGTCAGCAGCTGCAGTATTTGTAGCTGCTGACTTTAAAAGATAAAAATAAAAAATCGGCGGACCTCCGCTTTAAAGCAACACATAAAACATTAAAAACGGATATGCACAATTTTTGTCAATGCAGCACACCACAATGCACAGTCATATTTTACTGTGCATTGTGGAGAGCTGCAACACATGTAGCTGTGTTGCCTTAATGTACTGTGATGTCATTAAAAATGTATTGCATCCCAACACATAATGCATGTAATGTGCACTAACAAGTATTGCCTGTATTACCATAATGCACTGCAGCAGACAAGTGTTAACTAGAACTAGAAGGCTTACTTCTGTCTGCATTCACACAATACTAGTAACCCCACATTATATATTGTAAAAAGTATTGGGACTCCTGCGTTTATACGCACATCAACTTTAATGGCATCCCAATCTTAGTCTGTAAGGTTCAATATTGAGTTGGCCCACCCTTTGCAGCTATAACAGCTTCAACTCTTCTGGGAAGGCTGTCCACAAGGTTTAGGAGTGTGTCTATGGGAATGTTTGACCATTCTTCCAGAAGCGCATTTGTGAGGTCAGGAACCGATGTTGGACGTGAAAGTTTGGCTCTAATTCATCCCAAAGGTGTTCTATCAGGTTGAGGTCAGAACTCTGTTCAGGCCAGTCAAGTTCCTGCACCCCAAACTTGCTCATCCATGGACCTTGAAAACAACACAATTGTTCCCAGCCAAGCAAGCAAACCACTAGGCTTAGAGAAGTGGATTTGCCAAATCATATTAACTGAAAAGTCATCCAGTGTTTGGGCCAAGTGAGAAATTATGATTTACAGGAACATGGTCAGGGTCCTTTTTTTAACCACTTGCTTACTGGGCACATATAACCCCTTCCTGCCCAGGCGAAATTTCAGCTTTCAGCACTGTCACGCTTTCAATGACAATTGCGCGGTCATGCGACGTGGCTCCCAAACAAAATTGACATCCTTTTTTTCCCCACAAATAGAGCTTTCTTTTGGTGGTATTTGATCATCTCTGCGTTTTTTTGTTTTTTTTTGCACTATAAACAAAAATAGAGCGACAATTTTGAAACAAAAACACAATATTTTTAACTTTTTGCTATAATAAATATCCAATTTAAAAAAAAAAAAAAGAAAAAAATCAAAGTGTATGCTAAAATGCTGGCCAAACAACTAATGTATGTCATTCCATCGCTTATCCAACGCGACCAGATGGGTTTTGTGAGGGGGAGACAAACCTCCGATGCTACTAGAAGAATTATTAATGTATTGTACTCTGCTGTGATGAATCGAACGTCTTCTCTGTTGTTATCTATTGACGCAGAGAAGGCGTTCGATAGGGTCCATTGGACTTATATGCGGATGGTCCAATCGAAGTTTGGTTTTAGAGGTCATATCTTATCAGCTATGTTAGCGCTTTATTCATGCCCATCCGCACAGGTGCATTCAGCTGTCTTCCTATCCAGGACCTTTCAAATAACTAATGGGACCAGGCAAATCTGCCCTTTATCGCCAACTATCTTTAATCTCATGATTGAACCACTGGCTGAAATGATCAGATCTCATCCTTCGCTCACGGGATTCAAGTTTGGCTCTAGCTTCCACACTATTAATCTCTTTGCGGATGATGTCATCCTGCTATTGACCAATCCGCACCAATCCCTACATCAGGCACATACCATCCTAACGGAATTTGGAGAAATCTCTTACTACAAAGTGAACGTCAGCAAATCCCTTATACTAGACCTAGGCGTTCCAAAACGCGTAACCTACTGCAAAGCCAATTGCCGTACACTTGGAGCATCACCTATCTTGGTATCACCATAACTACCGTATTTATCGCGGTATAACGCGCTCCCGCGTATACCGCGCACCCCTAAAGTTGCCCCCAAAATTCCTGTAAAAAAAATGTTATATGATTTTATTACTTACAGTTTTGGTGTCTTCCCAGCGTCCATCGTCCGGTCCGGCGTCCGTCTGCGGCCTCGGTGGTGTCCTCCCGGCTTCTCCAGCGCGCGCCTCAAGTCAAGTCCCCGCTTCCGGCGCTCAGTTCGAACGCCTCCGCCGACATATACTGAGTGCAGTACACTCGGGTACATTCGGCAAGGCTCGGCTTTGCTCGCGCTCACGCTCTGTGACGTTTATGCGTGAGCACGAGCGAAGCCGAGCCTAGCCGAATGTACCCGAGTGTACTGCACTCGGTATATGTCGGCGCAGGAATTCAAACTGAGCGTGGGAAGTGGCTATCGACGTATATCGTGCACCCACGATTTTCCCCTTATTTTAAGGGGGAAATAGTGCGCGATATACGCAGATAAATACGGTAATTCGAGATTTTCTTGGCTGGTGATGGAAAATATTAATTATATGAAGACAGGAGGCGAGTATCTTATGCATTATCTTTCTTTAACCACTTGAGATCCGCGCTATAGACAAAATACGTCCGCAGCGCGGCTCTCAAGTGCCAAGTGGCCGTTTAAACACGGCCTTTTATGTGCATTACCCGCGCGCGCCACTGGGTGGCGCGCGGCGGGTAAAAAGTGTCCCGACGCATCGCCGAAGACCCGATGCGTGTACCTGGCGGCCGCGATGTCCGCCGGGTACACGCGATCGTCGGTGACACGGCAGGTGACAGCAGGGACGTGGAGCTCTGTGTGTAAACACAGAGCTCCACGTGCTGTCAGAGGAGAGGAGACCGATCTGTGTCTCTTGTACATAGAGACACAGCATCGGTCACCTCCCCCAGTCACCCCCCTCCCCCCACACAGTTAGAACACACCCAGGCTACACAGTTAACCCCTTCCTCACCCCCTAGTGTTAACCTCTTCCCTGCCAGTCACATTTATACAGTAATTAGTGCATTTTTATAGCACTGTCGCTGTATAAATGTGAATGGGGCCAAATTTGTGTCAAAAGTGTCCGATACGTCCGCCGCAATATCCCAGTCCCAATAAAAATCGCAGATCGCCGCCATTACTAGTAAAAAAAAAAATAATAAAAAAAATCATAATTCTGTTCCCCATTTTGTAGGCACTATAACTTTTGCGCAAACCAGTCGCTTATTGCGATTTTTTTTTTTTTTTTTTACAAAAATACGTCAAAATACGTATCGGCCTTAACTGAGAAAAAAGAGTTTTTTTAAAAAAAAAATGGGATATTTATTATAGCAACAAGTAAAAAAAAAATATATTTTTTTTAAATTGTCGCTCTTTTTTTGTTTATAGCGCAAAAAATAAAAAGCGCAGAGGTGATCAAATACCACCAAAAGAAAGCTCTATTTGTGGGGAAAAAAGGACGCCAATTTTGTTTGGGAGCCACGTCGCACGACCGCGCAATTGTCAGTTAAAGCGACGCAGTGCCGGAAGCTGAAATTTCGCCTGGGCACGAAGGGGGTTTATGTGCCCAGTAAGCAAGTGGTTAATAATGCCCATAGCAGAAATACAACATTTACAGTGATTTCAAGTAGAAAAACGTTTTAACTTGAAAGAAAAAGAAAAAACTACAATACCCAGCAGCCCTCAGGCTGGGTCTGCCAATCAAGAGGCAGGACAGCCGGTATATAAGGGGCTGCCTCCTTAGAACCCTCCTCTTTCTTGAGGCGAATCGGCAGGAAAAACCTGGAACAGAAAACAGTTCGAAACACCGGAACCGTGGCAAACTGGAGCTTCGGTACAGGATTCAGTCGACGGTATCCAGATTCTGGGTCTGGAACGCAGTAGGCACCTCCACTTTCGGTCTGCGGTGAACTAAACCTCATGGATCGAAACGAGAACAGCCATCCCAACGGGGATAGTGAAGAACGAACTCCCGAGACGTATCAGCCTCCGACTTGCAGGATGCGTGATTCAACGGCCTAGAACAAGAGAGACAACATTGTGATAGGGTTGGGTCAGGAGGGAAGATACTCGCCTCCTGTCTTCATATAATTAATATTTTCCGTCACCAGCTAGGAAAATCTCGAATTATACCTCAGACAGGAGGCTCATATCTTATGCAAGTTCAAAGCTATAACAATGTATATGACTAATAACAATCGAAATAATATACAAAACTGACATAGATATGTGTACCTCCGGTCCAAAGCGGAATTGGCGGAAAGCGGTCGCTGACGACCAGTCCGCCGCTAGCAGTAAGTCACAGAGGAAACCGGAAAAAGAAGTCTAACGTAGGAAACGAGGAGTTGGAAGGATTGCGAAGATCGCAGCGAGGCTGTCGAGGACTCATAAGTCTGTAGACAGCGGACCACACACACAGGTGTGGATGTGCGGGGAAGAACGGGTAGAAAAACCGATTGTCCACGCACGACGGAAAAACTTGACTCTCTGAGGCGAGGAATTACGCCCGGGTATGTCCAAAGCCCTGACGTCTGACACACGATGATGGAAATCAGACACAAGAAGACAGTAAGCTCGAAGGACAATAACCTCAAAACAGAGTGTCAACGTCCCCCAGTCCGAGAACATGGTCAGGACCTTGGTCACATCCCAAGTGTGCTGGTACTTTGGGCGTTTAAACTTAACGCCTTCAACATCGACACACCAACGGATGTTTACCCACAGGTAACGAGACTACACGGAAGTGGTAGGCTGAGAACGCAGAGCGATAGACTTGAAGAGGGCTAAAGGGCCTCCCGGAATCCAAAGAGTCCGCCAGATAGTTGGCCACTACAGACCTAGGCGCCTGAACGGGAACGACCCGTCGTTGATCACACCAAGTAACCCACAGTCCCCAGGTTGATCTAGATGCCGATCTAGTCCCGGGGCCCAGGCCAAGGCCAGGAGATCCCTATCTGTTCCTGAAAGGTCGTAGTCTGCGACCGGCACCCCGAAACCAACCATGTGAGGAGCGGTAGGATGTGCTTCGTGAATAGAGGGTGCAGATCCCCGTTCGGACCAGCGAGGAGATGAGGGGAATGAGGACGTAACCTGGGGAGTTCCACAGTCATCCTCAGAAGGAGGGGAAACCATGGTTGCGTCGGCCACCACGGAGCGAGCCGCACGACTGATGCTCTCAGGTTCGCTATGTGAAGGAGGACCCTGAGGATCATCGGGAACCGGGAAACGTGTAATGTGACCCCTGTGACCACGTTTGGTGGAGGGCGTCCACAGGGTGCGCCTCCGGATCCGGCCTCCGGTTGTAAAAGCGCGGGAACTGATGTTTGAGACGGGGAACGAACGGGTCCATAGAGAAGGATCCGCGAAGTGAGCGAGGGTCAGGGACCCTGACCGGAGCCGTCGCCAATAGCTGGAATCGATCAGGTAACGAGAAATCCAAACTGCCACCATACTGGGGTAGTCTGGGGCATATCCCGCAACGATGTTGCATTCCAGGCAGAAGTGCCCGAAGTCTTTACTAGATCCGCTAGGATTCTGGAACAGGGGCCCCCCCAAGCGATCGACATACCGGACTGCGGGTACGTTGTCCATACGCAATAACACACATCAGCTGGACGTGTGTGGCAACGGACTCCTGATGGCAAGAAAGCCGTCAGGGGTTTTACGTGTTGATGTGCAGCAGAGAGTCCTCTGCGGACCACGTCCCACCAGAGGACGAGGGACTGCACCGAGCACCCCAGCCGAGGCGGCTGGTATCCGACCCTATGACGAAATCCGGTGAGCAAATTGAATATGGTCTCGCCGCTCCGTTTGACGGCATGACATAACCACCACCGTAATTCCATCATGGCTTTTGGGTCCAAGCGACTTAGATTGCATAGCGAAGCCCCTAGCGAAGATGTAGAGTCTCGAGTCTCTGGAGGACTCGATAGTGAAGAGGGGCTGGAAAGTGGCCTGGATTGACGCCGAGAACAGGCCGACTAAGCGAGTCAGTCCGAGCAAGAACACTCGCTGCTGCCCAGCACGATATTGATGTCTTTGCGGATGGCGACTAATTGGGTATGGGTAGCCGAAGGATCGCTCGGTTGGTGTCCGCCAAGAACCCCAAAAACTCTATCTCCTCATATGGGGAGAGAATAGGTTTCTCGTGATTTATGAGGAGTCCCAGATCTCGAAGCGATCCGACCATCCAGGAGGCGTGTTCGCTCGCTAGGCAAGGGGAACGAGCCATTAAAGTAGGTCGTTCGAGTCGATGCTCAGCCTCACCCCTGTTCCGCAGGGTTAGTAACTTGGTGAGATGTCCGCAGGGTTAGTAACTTGGGCGAAAACCGCCTCTCCTTTTTCCTGATCAGGAAGATGTAGCTGAGGAAGCTCAGAGAGAGCGGGTCCATCTCTACTATCGCCTGTATGGTCCAAAGGTCCTGCAACCTGTTGTCTATTAGGACGGTGTTTAGGCTTGAAAAACCGAATGAGATAGGGAACCAGGTCCATGTCTGGCAATATAACTCCATTGTCCTACCGACTTAATGATATCATCAATTAGCGTGATCCCATTGGGCTAGGTCCACCGGCTGTACAGAGGCGGTAGCCTGCTCACTAAGGCGTAGGGTTTGGTGATAGGTCCAGAAGATCTAAGACCCAGTACTGTAAGGTCCTAAAGGCCCTCTCTATTCCCTGCCTGGAATACTGCATGATTATGAGATCCACCTCTGGAGTGAGCACCACCGTATTTGGCAATGGAAGGACGAGATTCCGCCCTCAACTTGTTTGGTTAGCGTGCCGACCGATCTCCGGGTCCAGCATTCGATATATTGGGTCACCTCGGGTAGAGGTGCCCAGTCAACGGAGTGTGGATGGCTAATCACCCCCTGGTCGAAAAAATGGTACTCTACTAGAGTCCAATAAGGTTTTACCCTGGGACTCAGGGTTGGCGTCGTCATGAAGCGCCATGTGCCCACTGCTCACATAATCATCATCATTTTCATCCTCAGACTCAAAGGTGTTAGCCGCCTCGTATTCCGCTGACGACTCTGGAAGAGTCCACGAGGAGTTTGGCTCAGTCCGTCTAGCGGACCGCTGCCTCTGCATGAGCATCTCCCCGAGGCTCGGGGGTCAATTGGAGTCTGGGAAGGCAGTGGGTCGGCAGTCCTGGAAGGGTACTGCCTGGGGCATGTTATTTCCTTCCCCTGCCGGGGAGTCGGAGGCCACATCAACGTGGCGGCGTTTTTGGGACACCAGGGGCGTTATATCATTGCCGGGTGATCCGGACATAGGGGGGTGCAGGTGGGTTGGAACAACCGACGCCCTGGAAGTCTGGACGGACCTACCGCTTAGTTCAGGAACCTGTGCAGCACCGAGGTAGGCTGGGCCTGCTAGGGCTGTGTCCATCGTTTCCGTGGCACTAGCAGGGGTAAGGCCCTGTCGCCAGCCACAGGAGGGGAGTCTGCTGTCTGCGGATAGCACAGCAGTGCAGCACAGTAAACTGGAAGTTATGTACTATAATTTATATATTTATTTCTATACTTTAATTATTTAATTATTGTAATAATTTGTTCATTTATTTATATATTTATTTATTTATTCAATTATATAGAATGTGTAATTTATTTGTTTATTTATATATTATAATTTGTTATTTATATGTTTATTTATTCATTCAATTTATTTCTATAATTTAATGTATTTAATTATGGTTATAATTTGTTAATTTATTTATATATTTGTTTATTTATATATTTATTTATTCATTCATTCACGTATATTTACTTATTCATTTATTTAGATATTTATTTATTTATTTGATTCTCCCTATAATAAGTTATTTAATTATTTATAATTTAGGATATCTAAGGGAATAAATTCCCCAGGGACAATACTGCAGAGGAACTGATGAGCGGTTCGTTCCCCCCAACAATATATAGAATAATACATTGAGGGGAGAGATTCCCCAGCAAGCCAGGGTAAACTGACGCGGAGAAACCACGTCCTGTACCCTACACCGCTCACCGCACATTGGCGTAGTGATGCAGGGGGAGCGAGGACCGGGCTCGAGGACGTAGTCTCGCGAGACTACGGCCTCAACGTGATCTGAGGGAAATCCCGCTCGCCCCTAGGAGGCGCGCGGCCCGGAGGGAAAATCGCGCGCCCCGAAGGGAAGAGCGCGCGGTCCGGAGGGGAGAGCGCGCGGCCCGGAGGGGAGCGCGCGGTGCGTCGCGAAAAAGGCGCGAATCGGACAGGAGACGCGTGACGCGGCCAGGAAAATGGGGACGTCTCGCGATACCACGGAAACTCTATGTGAGGAAGAGTTATGACCGCCGGTCACAACGTCCAGGCACCTGGGAGGTGCGTGTCGACCGGAGCCCAACCAGAAGGTTGGGAGGGGGGGGAAAAGTAAAGTACTAGCACAGGGGAGTCTGAAGGTGAGGGGAAAAACGCTGACTTAGCAGAGGGTGTCGAAGCTTCCCACATCAAAAGGAGGGAACAAAGAAAAGGTACAAAGCCAGGTCAGAATGGGTTGAAAGAACCAAAACGAAACAATAAAAAGAACAATTGAAACGTGATTCAGATAAAACTTACCTGACACCGGGCTTCGGTATCAGGGACACAGACACAAAAATGCAAAAATGTGAAACATGATTTGAACAAATCTACCTGAGACCGGGATACGGTATAAGGGGCACAGACAAAATGCAAAATTGAAACATGGTCCAAGCAAATTTACCTGACACCGGGATACGGTAACAGGGAGACAAAATGCAAATCGGGGGAATATTAGAGAGAAACTCCCAATATTCCACGAATTAGCACACAATCAAAGATTCTGACAAAAATTACCTGACACCGGGAAATACGGTATCAGGGACACACTATTTTGTAACACAGCAATCAAAGAATAAAAGGTACATGAAATAACTTATCTTGTATGCTCTGCCATGAGCAGAAAGAAAGAGGAGGGTTCTAAGGAGGCAGCCCCTTATATACCGGCTGTCCTGCCTCTTGATTGGCAGACCCAGCCTGAGGGCTGCTGGGTATTGTAGTTTTTTCTTTTTCAGGGAAACACTATTTTGTAACACAGCAATCAAAGAATAAAAGGTACATGAAATAACTTATCTTGTATGCTCTGCCATGAGCAGAAAGAAAGAGGAGGGTTCTAAGGAGGCAGCCCCTTATATACCGGCTGTCCTGCCTCTTGATTGGCAGACCCAGCCTGAGGGCTGCTGGGTATTGTAGTTTTTTCTTTTTCTTTCAAGTTAAAACGTTTTTCTACTTGAAATCACTGTAAATGTTGTATTTCTGCTATGGGCATTATTAAAGAAAGATAATGCATAAGATATGAGCCTCCTGTCTGAGGTATAATTCCATTTCAGCCCTAGTTAAAACTAATATGACCAAACTGATTGCCAAACTGGAATCCCAACTGAAGGACATGTCAAATAAAGAACTCTCATGGATGGGGAGGATAACAGCCTATAAAATGATGATGCTGCCGCAAATCTTGTATATCTTCCGCACGTTACCAGTTCACATACCCCAAAAATTCCTTAATCGATTGTCAAGTATGGGATGGAAATACATTTGGGGAAATAAAAAAGCTAGGTGTCCATGCAATAATCTCATCTCTCATAGAAAAGTGGGAGGGGCAGGCCTAGTACAACATCACCCACGACTGATCTAAAATTACTTCTTCTTAGTGATGGGTGGTCTCCATGGGACGTTTCAACCCTCACCCCACCATTACAGACCTTGTTACGTGCATGGAGGTTATGTCTTAAATTAAATAGTGAGGACACCCAGAAAATAACCTATAGACTACCGTTATCATTGCTAGAAGCAAAAATACCACTACTGTACGTTAAAGCCTTAGTAAGTCATGGTATCTCCCATATTTCGGACTTCTATAACGGACCCAAGCCCAAACCCCTAGTACAAATAATGACGCAATATAATTTACCTAGTGACAAGATGTTCACATGCTTACGCATTTTGCACTTCCTTAAGCCGTACCCTAACCCAGAGATACTTATATCACCCAAAATATGGAACTTCTATTCGAACTGTGATGAACCAAAGAAGGGCACTGCAATGTTTTACAACCTACTCCGAGACAAACTAACCTTTAAAAAAACTATAGCAATGGGCAAATGGGAAAATGATCTCAATACATCCTTCTCTAATGAACAGTGGCAGAACTCATTCAGAGAGATTCATAAGACTTTGCATTGTGTTAAACACTGGGAAATGACGATAAAAATAGCAAATAGATGGCACTATACCCCATATAGATTGTCAAACTACTACTTAGCATTATCACCACAATGCTGGAGGGGATGTGGACAAATAGGTAACCTTTTTCATATGTTCTGGCACTGCCCAAACATAAGGAGTTTGTGGAACCAAATTTTCTCACTAATTTCCTCCCTGACGGGAATACTAACTCAACCCTCTCCAGCATTGGCAATTCTACATCTAGGCATGGAACAGTTTCCCCTAGAGTATAGACCAGTCATAAGCCATATTCTACTGGAATCATGAGTGCTCATTTTGCGCACCTGGAAAACAAATACCTCTATGAATCTCTCTGATGTAACTAGAGCAGTCCATAGAAACTACACGTTTGAACGTTTAATTGCAATTAACTCTTTACAATGCACTCGGTTTGATAATAGTTGGTCTATTTGGCCTAAAAAATGATAAGTGCTCGGTTCCCCTGATACAGATTTACTGTGTTTCTCCTCACTACGTACCTATACATTGCTTCAAATGTATATCGTGTATATCGAATCACCCTTTTTGTTTTGTATAATGCTTTATATGTAAATTTCAATAAAAATATTGAAACATAAAAAAAATAAAAAGAAGATTTTTTTTCTCAGTTTAGGTCGATACGTATTCTTCTACATATTTTTGGTAAAATCGCAATAAGCGTATAGTGATTGCTTTGCACAAACGTTATTGTGCCTACAAAATAGGGATAGAATTATGATTTTTTTTTACTAGTAAAGGCGGCGATCTGCGATTTTTGTCAGGACTGCGATATTACGGCGGACACATCGGACACTTTTGACACATTTTTGGGACCATTCACATTTATACAGTGAACAGTGCTATAAATATGCACCGATTACTGTATAAATGTGACTGGCAGGGAAGGGGTTAACACTAGGGGGCGATCAAGGGGTTAAATATGTTCCCTGCTAGGTGATTCTTACTGTGGGGTGGACTGACTGGAGGAGGTGACCGATGGTTGTCCCCATGTACAAGGGACACACCATCGGTCTCCTCTCCCTGACAGGCCATGTATCTCTGTGTTTACACACAGAGATCCATGTCCCTGGCTTTGTGACTGCCGATCGCGGGTGCCTGGCGGACATCAAGGCCGGCAGGCACGCGCATCGGCAACTGAGTGACACGGCGAGCGCGCGCGCCCCCAGTGTCGGGAGGCCAGAGGCCGTATATTGACGGCCTCCCGGCATTTTAGAGCCACCTTGTGGCCGTAAATAGTCGATGGCCGGATGGGTAGTGGTTAAAAACAGGTAGGCAGGCTGAGCAAGGATCTCAGGGCAGAGTATAAGCCATTTCCAAAGAAGAAATTACATTGGGGTAAATGGCAGTTCATGTTATTGTAAAAATCGATTGGTTTTAGGCGCTGACTTATACACACGGTCAGAATTTCCAACAACAAATTGTTGCTTGTTGTGGGAAATTCTGACCATGTGTAGGCTCCATCTGACATTTGCTGTCGGAATTTCTGACAACAAAAATTTGAGAGCTGGTTCTCAAATTGTCCAACAACAAAACTTGTTTTCGGAAATTCCGAGTGTGTGTGCACAATTCCGACACACAAAATTCCACGCATGCTCAGAATCAAGCAGAAGAGCCGCACTGGCTATTAAACTTCATTTTTCGGCTCGTCGCACGTGTTGTACGTCACCGCGTTCTTGACGTTCGCAATTTCCGACAACATTTGTGTGATCGTGTGTATGCAAGACAAGTTTGAGCCAACATCCGTCGGAAAAAAATCCACGGTTTTGTTGCCGGAATGTCCGATCGTGTGTACGCGGTATTATAGGCATAGCACATACACAGTCGCCCAATAACCGTTTCTTCATTTCCACAGAATGTAGCAAATCTCTTGGAGCAATGTCAATAAATGATTGGAGAATGCTGGACTCACCAACTGTTCTAGTCATAAGGGACCGCTCCCAGCACCAGGGAAGATTTATGCTTTGTAAAAACATGCTTTACATCATAAATATGCTATAATAAGCAGTCAACGCAGTTGCTTCATTCACTGGGACTTTCTATATTTGTGTGAATTACAGCACATTAATCTCCATTAACATAAGTAAATGGCAAAATAGGAGTCTAGTATCAGCACTGAAGGGAAACTGCTTATGTTGCATGAGATCCATGATAAGCACTGTCTGTTCTGCTGTACTTACTACTTAGTAATGATTGATGTTTGTTCAGCTTTGTTCAATATTTAGTTAGTACAGGTTAGGTTATTCCCCCTACAGCCTAATAAAGCTAATAATGCAAATAGATTTTTCTGCAAAATGACCTATTTCGCCATTCAAAAACAATTCACAGAATCAGAAACTTAATCTCAGTCTTAATCTGTTTAGGCAAAGTTTGCTTAAAAACAAAATATATATATTTTTTACTGTTTATTTCGCTTTTTTTACTTTTTGGGGAAAAAATATAAAACAGTGAAGGTAAAGAAGTGAATTTTTGACTCAAGAACTATTTCAGCACAGTCGCTTAGAACTACCATAATTTCATAAATTAAAAAAAAAAAAAACACCAAAGTCACCTAAATTTTGCTACCCCATTGACTCCAATTCATATAGCCAAATACTGATATTTAGCAAAAATGTACATAAAAATGTATGGAAAATAAAGACAACATTTTTCTCATCCCGATTTATTAACCAAAATACGTGAGCAGTAAACACAGCTGATGGTCAATAAAAGAACCACAGCATTGCTACTAAACAGAATGTAACCCAAAACTATGGCAAGGGGATATTGCTGATGGAACATCTCAGGCACACAATAGCACAATGAAGTCTGTTGGTGAGATTTCTATGCTCTGTTTCCTGGGTCTCTATAAATGTTCTGGTGCTGGCGAGGAGAAAATGGGGAACACTTCAAAGGGGGTGTTTCACCCCTCCCAAAGCCAGGGAGTTGTATGCAGGGTAGGGTGGGATTGTTAAGGACAATGTTGTCTCAAGGTCCTCTGCTGAAGGCAAGTTGTGATGAATGAACTCTTATGCCGTGTACACACAGTCGGAATTTCCGATGAAAGAGTCAGGCGGAATTTTTTCATCGGATATTCCGACCGTGTGTATGCCCTATCGGACTTTTTTCCATCTGACTTATTCCGACGGACTTAGAAAGAGAACATGTTTTCTTTTTTTTTTTGACTGAAATTTTTTTTAACGGATATTCCGTTTGTCTGTATGGAATTCCAACAGAGAAAAAAACATGCATGCTCGGAAGCATTGAACTTCAGTTTTCTTGGCTTGTCGTAGTGTTGTACGTCACAGCGTTTTTGACGGTCGGAATTTGGTGTGTCCGTGTGTATGCAAGACAGCTTGAGCGGAATTCCGTTGGAAAAACCCGTCTGAGTTTATTGTGACAGAAAAACGGGGCATTACATGCTGAAATTACTGTGCAAGTCATTTGGGACATAAAGTAGAGAGACAATTACTAGCTTGCCACCCTTTCGGATCTAACTCCTCCTTATACGTCCTACCCCTCCCCCACCCCTTTTTTTCTTTCTTGCCATTTGGCCTATGCCTGCCCCCACCCCTGCCTCCACATGGTATGCTCTTAAGTCCTCAGACTTAGGTCACCTTTACAGGCTGTAGCCTGTGCCGCAAGGTCAAAATATAGGCATGTACCCTACGAAATTGTTACATTACATGTGTATTTACCTATGTCACTATTTTTTGCTTTCCTATTATGATCCCCCTGCTTATGTGACCAGTTGATATTGTTATCGCTTATTTTTCAATAAAAAACAATTGTACCAGAAATTTTGGGAATATAAACTTAGAGGCAAATCCTACAAAATTCTAGGGGGGGGGGGGGTATCTTGTTGTTAAGTTATGCCCAAACCACTTTTAAAAAAAAAACATTGTTAGCTGGGCATTGCTATGGGGGACATGCATCAATGCAATAAAAAAAAAAAATACCATAAAAAAACTTCACAGGGCCGATCCTAGGGTCACAGGCGCCTGGGAGCAGAAATATTTCTGGCGCCCCCACATGGGTGTGGTCATCTTACAAACTCCTCCCCTTTACACATGTTTATATGGCAACGACTCAAACACAGAGATGCTCCCCTAAGAAGTCTGTGTTACTCTGGGATCCTCCCATAATCTTTTAACAATAAACAAAATACAGGAACAGCGTACACTAATGAGACCTGGAGGGGAGTCTCTCTAATGCACACAGAGAGGGCTTCTGTTAGAAAGTCTGTTAGAAAGAGCCCCCAGACATGATACAGGAGATGTTCAGAGACTGCAGACATACTACAGGAGATGGTCAGAGACTGTCAATAAAATACAGGAGACAGTCAGAGAGTGCAGACATATTACAGGAGGCAGTCAGAGAGTGCAGATATAATACAGGAGATGGTCAGAGACTGCATATATAATACAGGAGATGGTCAGAGGCTGCATACATAGCAAAGGAGATGGTCAGAGACTGCAGACATAGTACAGGAGATGGTCACAGACTGCAGATATAATACAGGAGATGGTCAGAGATTGCAGACATACTACAGGAGATAATGGCTGATCGGCCCTCTCACCTGACCCAGCGATACAGCAGCAACGGTGCATCTGATCAGGAGTCAGCTCACTCTGATCTGCCCATGACGACTCTGCTGGGTAGAGCCCAGATCTGTATTCTGGCAATGACTGCATTCCTTTCTCCACCAGGGATGGCACCAGGCTGTGTTGCTTTCCCTCTGGTGGGGCAGGGCAGCGGCGTTCTCTCTCTGATGGTGTTCTCTAAGCACTGTACTCTCCCTCTGGAGTCCTGGTGTTACAGTGGGGCTGCTGTGGCATCACTAGGGTTGGTGTCACCCACCTCCACCAACTAAAGCCGCCCCTCAGTACAGACCCCCCCCTCCGTCAGTGCAGACTCCCCACTAAGTATAAACCCCTCCCTCAGTACAGACCCCCCTCCATTAGTACAGACCCCCCTCAGGACAAACCACCCCCCTCCATTAGTACAGACCCCCCAGGACAAACCACCCCCCTTCATTAGTACAGACCCCCCTCAGGACAAACCATCCCCCCTCCATTAGTACTTGCCCCCCAGGACAAACCACCCCCCTCCATTAGTACAGACCCCCCTCAGGACAAACCTCCCACCTCCATTAATACAGACCCCCCCAGGACAAACCACCCCCTCCATTAGTACAGACCCCCCATAAACCACCCCCCATTAGTACAGACCCCCCTCAGGACAAACCACCCCCCCTCCATTAGTACAGACCCCCCCACAATCCACCCCCCATTAATACAGAGCCCCCCCTCTCCATCAGTACAGACCCCCCATAAATGTACTAGAGAAAAAAAAAGCACACAGCAAGAATGTAGACCACAAATGGAACAGCAAAGTAAAACTGGCAACAGCAGGATCATTTTAAATAGCAAGGCTAGGCCCAATGGCCCAGATTCACAAAGGAGATACGACGGAGTATCTCAGATACTCCGTCGTATCTCTCAGAGTATCTATGCGACTGATTCGTAGAATCAGTTACGCATAGATATCCCTAAGATCCGACAGGTGTAACTGTTTTACACTGTCGGATCTTAGGATGCAGAACCGCGGCCGCCGCTGGGGGGAGTTTGCGTTGTAAACCAGCGTCGGGTATGCAAATTAGGAGTTACGGCGATCCACAACGGTTTTTCGCGTTCGCTACGTCGCCGCTAGTCTAGTTTCCCGTCGCAAAGTTAGTCGTCATTTTTGGTGCCTTAACTTTAGTCAGCAAACGTATTGCTGTCTAAAGTATGGCCGTCGTTCCCACGTCGAAATTTAAAATTTCACGTCGTTTGCGTAACACGTCCGGGAATATGGAATTACGCTACGCGCGTCGCCGTTCAAAAAAATTACGTCACTTCGCGCAAAGAGTTACGAAACGGAGCATGCGCAGTAGGTCCGGCGCGGGAGCGCGCCTAATTTAAATGGCACATGCCCATTTAAATTACACGGGCTTATGCCGGAGGCCGCCGGCGTAGTTTTCATCGCAAGTGCTTTGTGAATCAGGCACTTGCGATGAAAACTTGCGGCGGTGTAACATATCTACGATACGTCACGACGCCGCACTTCTACCTGAATCTGGCCCAATATTACTAGAGACAAAAAACACCAGCTTTACTACATTAGGGCTTTTTCCAAAATATGTGCAGCAGCAGCAGCTAGTCATGCCCTCAGCTAAAAGAACAGTCTAGGAGTTGTCTTTTTTTTAAAGTTTATTGCTGGATAACCTGGATAGGGCACAGGGACTGGTGCGATACTGCAGAACTTTTATTAGCAATAAGAGGACACCCCTTCTTCTGCAGCTACTTCAGTCCTTGTGCTTAAATGCCTTCTCCTGAGTCATGCAGACTTTCTTTAGCCTCAAAGTCTCTCAGCAAATAGGTCCCCAAGCTCTAACATAGCATGAACCTTGATGATCTCCTAATAAATATACTGGGCGGCCTAGGCTGGGTACCTCTCCTCTTAGACAAGACATGGCTGCCTCAGATCCCAGGCTAAATTATGCATTTCCAGCCACCTTTTGGACACCCTACCACAAGGATTCTCTGTAACCACATAAATATTCAGACTGTCTGGTTGACTATTCCACACACTACATAGGCTTGCACACAGGGGGCCTGATTTACTAAGCTATGTGCGCTGCGCTGGTTCATGCATTAATTAGTACTCCGGGTGGAGGCTTAATCAGGCGCATGAACCAGCGTAGCAGCCGGCGCATTGAAACTAATATGTAAAGCCGCGCCGAACTCCCTATAGAAGTCTATGGGAGAAATCAAAAGTGTTCATTTTAAAGGCTAATCTGCAAGTTTAGTCCTAAAAAGTGTTTGGGGACCTCAGTCCTGCCCCAGGGAACATGTATCAATGCTTTTTTTATTTTTTAAAACGGCCGTTTTTTCGGGAGCAGTGAAATTAATAATTCTTAAAGTGAAACAATAAAAGTGAAATATTCCTTTAAATTTCGTACCTAGGGGGGGTGTAATGTCAGCATGTGAAATAGCGCATTTTTCCCGCACTTAGAACTCCCCCTGCACAAAGTGACATTCTGAAGGAAAAAAGTCATTTAAAAATTCACACGCGGCTATAATGAATTGTCGGCTCTGACAATTCTAAAGGGATTCATTCATAAAACAAACAAAAAAATGTGTAGGGGTTCCCCCAAATTAAATTACCAGGCCCTTCAGGTCTGGAATGGATATTAAGGGGAACCCCGCCGTAAAAACCAAAAAAAAAAAAGACGTGCGGTTCCCGGCAAATATCCATTCCAGACCCTTCAGGTCTGGTGTTGATTTTAAGGGGAACTCCACCCCAAATTGAAAAAAAAAATGGCGTGGAGTCCCCCTAAAAATCCACACCAGACCCTTATCCGAGCACGTTGACCTGGCCGGCCGCAGAAAAGAGGGGGGGACAGAGTGCGGCCCCCCCTCTCTCCTGAACCGCACCAGGCCACATGCCCTCAACATGGGGAGGATGTCCCCATGTTGATGGGGACAAGGGTCTCATCCCCACAACCCTTGCCCGGTGGTTGTGGGGGTATGCGGGCGGGAGGTTTATCAGAATCTGGAAGACCCCTTTAACAAAGGGGACCCCCAGATCCTGACCCCCCCCCTGTGTGAAATGGTAATGGGGTACATTGTACCTCTACCATTTCACCCCAAAAAAAATGTCAAAGTGATAAAAATGACAGTAGCCGGTTTTTGACAAATCTTTTAATAAAATCTTCTTTTCTTCTTTCCTTCGGGGTTCTTCCGCTGCTTCTTTCTTCTCGTCCACATCTTGCCCGACGTCTTCTTCTATCTTCTCCGTCCGTCCTTCCGCCTTCTGGTCCCGCATCTTGCCCGTTGTCTTCTCCGTCCGCCTCCTCGTCCGCATCTTGGGTCTTCTGCGGTCTTCTTCTCGGTCCGCCGCCTTCTCGTCCCCTGCGTTTGAATTGTAATTGGCCGCCGTTTTCCCGCTCCTGGGACCCGCCCCCCTCTGACGCCACAAGTAAACTCCTTAGAAGGTCATGTGCGTCAGAGGGGGGCGGGGTCGCAGAGCGTCACACAGCGGGGGAATTCAATTTCAATCGCGCCGCCCGGAGAAGAAGTTCCCGCCGTGTCACACTCATGTGACCCCGCCCCCCTCTGACGCACATGACCTTCTAAGGAGTTTACTTGTGGCGTCAGAGGGGGGCGGGGTCACATGAGTGTGACACGGCGGGAACTTCTTCTCCGGGCGGCGCGATTGAAACTGTAAGACGCGAGTGAGGAAGAGCCATCGATGGCTCTTCCTGTTTACATCGTGATCAGCCGTGATTGGACACGGCTGATCACGTGGTAAAGAGTCTCCGTCTCCGTGAGAGACTCTTTACCGAGATCGGAGATGCAGGGTGTCAGACTGACACCCCGCATCACCGATCGCCGCGCTGCGTGCCCCCACAGGCGCGTGCGGCATGAAATCCTGCAGGACGTCCTGTCAGGATTGTGTAACCACTTCCCGGACGTAAATCGGCCATAGGCTGGGCGGGAAGTGGTTAATTTGCATAGTTTTTCTCTCACTTCCTGTTTGGCTATGGGGCAGGAAGTGAAGGCAAATCTCCCCAATTGGACACAGATAATACAAAATAAACTGACAGGGCCTATAACCCTCCCTCACTCTATCCAAAATGAAAGAAAATAAAACTTGTTGATTATAGTTCTTGTCAGGGGCGGACTGACCATTGAGTCACTCGGGCACTGCCCGAGGGCCCCATGCCACTAGGGGGCCCCATCCGGGTTGCCAGGCTCAGTAAAACCAGGGACAGTATGTAAAAATCTGTGTTTTTTTTAGATCTGTCCCTGATATGTCCGAAAATGACATGCTTTTAATGTGAATATCCCAAGATTTTAGCTGCCCGCCTCTGCACTACCTCCTGGCGTGGTGGTCATCTGTAAGCCAGAGGGGCCCCATAATCTTCTATTGCCCAGGGGCCCCATGAGTTGTCAGTCCGCCCCTGGTTCTAGTTTAAGCACAAATTTCATAGAGTTTTATTGAGAGCCCTAAGAAAATATAACCATGCCAATAGGCCAGGATACAGCGTTGCTAATATGTAGGAATGTGTGTGTTAGAGCACCCCACCCAATGTTAACTAAAAAATTATTAATTTGCAAATAAGTATTATCTGCTCATTTTTTTGGGGATGTCTGCACCCCTGATAGTGACAACATTTGTGAGGTGTCTTCACCCTTTCTAATTCATTCACTTCCTGTCACATAGCCAAACAGGAAGTGAGGGTAAAACCTTACTAATATATTTTCTTGGGGACACAGAGATCAATCTAAATAGTTTCCCATTATGTAAATTGCACTCTAGCATTTTGCTGTGTACACCCCAAATTATTAGGGATCTTGGACTTTGGGGTCCATTTACTAAAGGCAAATCCACTCCTACAAGTGCAAAGCAAGGAAGAAAACAAAACAACTTTGCTTCTACAGGATTGGATGTTAAAACCATCAGTGCTTCCTCTCTGATTTTCAGCAACTATGCTTGTACTGCAGAGTGGCTTTGCCTTTACTAAACCCCAAACTAAATAATCATTTGGGGCAGGGATCCTCAAACTACGGCCCTCCAGCTGTTGTAGAACTACACATCCCATGAGGCCTTGTAATGCACTGACATTCACAGACATGACTAGGCATGATGGGAATTGTAGTTCCTGAACAACTGGAGGGCCGTAGTTTGAAGACCCATGATTTGGGGTGTACACAGCAGTGCTGGAGTGCAATTTGCTTAATGGGGACACTAGTTAGATTGACCGGTGTCCCCAAGAAATGACACTGGTAGGGTTTTAACCTCACTTCCTGTTCAGCTGTGTGACAGGAAGTGAAGCCAATTTTAAGAAAAGGGACACAAAGCTCAACACAAAAATAAAAAAACACAAAGCAGGGGTTCTAACACTCACTTGGCTTCCCTCAAACACCCACAATTTGAATAGGATTGCCTTGCGCTAGATTTAAGCACAGTGCTGTAAATCAGCACGTCAAGCCTGTCCACCAATAGCAAACCCCCCCCCCCCACAGGCCATGTTTGCAGGTTTTCCTTCATCTTGCACATGTGCTTTAAAATAGTCTGGACAGCAATTCTTGATAAGAGAAATCCCCAAAACATGTCCTGTCGGGGGTACTTGAGGGCTGAGGACCACTGCAGAATAAATAAAATACTTACCAGTTTTTGTCTTTAAAGTCAGGGAGAATAAACATGGCAAACATTTCATGATTACACACCAGGAAAGAAGCTTAGACAAAAATCACACATAATTTGTTAGGCCCTAACCTAGTTCAGCTGCAGCTGTCAACATATGTAGCATGAAAAAGTAACAAAAGACAAACTTAACAATTTTAAAGTAATTTTTATTGGTCAACAAAACAAGGAAAGCAAAAAAAGACAAACAAACAAACACAAACAAAAATACATTTCAAAATTCTAATTAACCATAGCTTTACACATTTTTCATAAAATAAGGCCACATAGACAAATACATCAAAGTGAACATCATTTAAAAATAAACCAAAACCATTGGCAAAATAAAACAAAACCCATGCAACAAACCACATTTGTGTTTAGCAACAGCATTTCTGCCAGCCTGCCCCTTCTGAGGGCAGCTGAGGACTGATCGATCCAAGCTTTTTATAACAGTGCTAGTAATGAAG